>NW_020176572.1:106752-150946 GCF_003031525.2 Neophocaena asiaeorientalis asiaeorientalis | reverse complement strand
AAAAAAGATAGCGGTGATGTGGTCATAGATGTGGTTGAAATAGTAAGATGGTTCTGGGAGGATATTGTGAGGATGGGCATGGGAAGCAACAGAGTAAGGAAAGGGGATGAAGAGGGAGAAAGAATCACAGAAAGAAAGGAAGGGAGGGAGGGAAGGAAGGAAGGAAGGAAGGAAAGAAGGAAGGAAGGAAGGAAGGAAGAGAAGGGATGAATGGGGAGAGAGAGAGGAGTTTGGAGACAGTTTATAGATACGTAAGAAAATATAGCCTAAGTCAATGCTTCCCAGCAGGTGTAGCCACAGTCCAATTTAGCTACCTAAGCTTTAAGGTGGCCTGACTTCATCATTTAGCATTCTAAATAGGCATGCAAATGACTCAGCATGGGGGCTGAAAGTCGGAGGCAGCTTTTGGCAGAGGTAATAATGAAGTGAATCCCATTAGTGATGGAAAGGCAATTAAGAAAAACCCCAATGAAGCTCTAGATCTGAGCATTTAGCTCAAAGATTGGGATTTTGGAGGAAAAAAGGTTAAGCACCGGGAGGCTATTTGTAATGACTTTAATTAGATTGAAAATGAATTGTTTTGCTCTTTTTTTCTCCCTTCACGTTTGCCTTTTAGGTAACAGAGCATCTGTAACAACACTGAGGTGCACTTGTCAGTTGCAGGAGGTGTTTAGCGAGTGACAGTGATTTCATGATGTGCTTATGCCCTCTATAAGAACGTGAGGAGTCCAGCCATTCCAGTCACCACGCCCCAGTGGATAGACTGTACAATCGTTAATAAGGTGGATCTTTGTTCGAGTTGACCGTATTATCAGGGCATTTACTCCCTAGCAAGACTCAGGTTGAAAATTCCCTTCAACCTCTAGAAATATGTAACATGTCATGGATTTTGGCAACCCAAATTATTGTTAAACACTGTGATTTGAGAGACAAGGGAGCTCGCATTGGATGTTGATATTTAGAAACCTGGTAGAATGAAAGAAAGATATTGCATAAATTACCTTCAATCTTAAAATTCTATATCATCTTTATTGATATCAACAGAGAGAAGAAACATCTATTACTATTATTATAGATATCATACTACATAGTAATTGGAATTTACAGAGTAATATGTCTTGTCTCATTCTATCTTCAAAAACAAATTTTGATTGAGGTATGCATATCCCTATTATACAGATAAGGAAGCTGAATTGGTAGCAGGTTAAATGATTTGCCCAATGTTGTACCAGCTAATAAATTGGCAGAGACAATACACAAACAGAAGCTTTATAAACCTATTGTCCACATCACCCCCATGTAATATGGGAGTTAACCTTAGAGGTGGTTCTATCCAGCAAGTGAGAAGCAAATGTCCAGTGACTTTTCTGCTGCTATTTAATGTATAGGTAGAACCAGAGCCTGACTTAGGTCCCCCGAGTAGATCTGAATGGGTCCATATAGAGGAAAAGAGGAAAAAATTTGGCTGTGGATCATAACAGGGTTTTATTATCCCAGTGATAGAAAAGTATCAGTTATTTTTAGATTGAAAGTAACCTGGAGGTTGGACAGCCCTCGCCTAACTGGTGGATAAATTTCCATGGCAACCGATTATTAGGCAGAGATGGATTCCGGAGGCAGACAGTCTACAGAGCACTGATTTTCAGCCCTGGCTACACATTACAATCACTGGGGAGCGTTTAAAAAATATTGAGGCCAGGGGTCTACCCCTAGAGGTTCTGATTTAATTGGTTTGGAATATAGTCACAGCATCAAGATTTTTTAGGTTACTCAAAGGAGTCTAATGTGACACTTCATTGAGGACTGCTGCTATAGAATTTGATTTTTAAATATTGTATGCAGTTATAAAGATTATGTACCACCTGGGAGAATTTCAAGGGGTTTCAGCCAGTTCAGCTCCCTGTTCTTTTTCCTTTTCCTTCCTCCCTTCCTTTTTCCTTCCTCCCTTCCTTTTTCCTTCCTCCCTTCCTTCCTTCTTCCTTCCTTCCCTCCTTCCCTCCCTCCCTCCCTCCTTCCTTCCCTTCTTTCCACAAATATTTACTGAGCACTAAGTTTGATACATTGCTCAGTGCCTCCCTTATACCCATCATTATAGTTTAAACCTCATCCTCTTGAGCCTGGAATATTTTTCAGCTTTCTAACTGGCCTTCCTTCCTCCACTTAGGGTCCCTACACCCGGTCCCACACAGTTCTCAGCCTATTTCTTCAAAAATGCTTCACTGCTTATAAGTGATAACATAGAGTATGTGTCTTTCCCTGTCTGATTTATTTCACTAAGCATAATACTCTCTAGGTCCATCCACATTGTTGTAAATGGCATTATTTTATTCTTTTTTATGGTTGAGTAATATTCCTTTACATATATATATATATATATGTACAAGTATATATGTGATATATGTGTGTGTATATATATATATATATATGTATATATATCACATCTTCTTTATCCATTCATCTGTTGGTGGACACTTAGGTTGCTTCCATATCTTGGCTATGGTAAATAATGCTGCTATGAACATTGGGGTGCATGTATCTTTTTGAATTAGTGTTTTCATTTTCTTCAGATATATACGCAGGAGTAGAATTTCCTGATCATATGGTAGTTCTATTTTTAGTTTTTTAAGGAACCTCCATACTGTTTTATATAGTGACTAACAAAACAGAAATAGACTCACAGATATAGAGAACAAAGTAATCGTTACCAGTGAGGAGAGGGAAGGGGGCTGGCGCAAGATAAGGGTATGAGATTAAGAGTCACAAACTACTATGTATAAAATATTGGGTTGGCCAAAATGTTCATTTGGGTTTTTCTTTAACAACTTAATAAGTAACAGGGATATACTGTGCATCAGAGAAACATAGCCATTATTTTGTAATAACTTTAAATGGAGTACAATCTATAAAAATATTGTCATCATGTTGTATACCTGAAACTAATATAGTATTGTAATCAAATACACTTCAATAAAAATAAATGCTTCACTGCTTAAAAAATTCTCAGTAAATCTGATAATCATATACAGGCTAAACATGAGACTTCATAGTATGGCATAAAACGATCTTACAATCATGTCCCTGTTTGTCTGTTTAATTTTAACTCCCCAAATAAGCAAGTGACACTGAGTTTGGAGCCCAGCAGGAAGACCAAGATCTCTTAACATCCATGGGAATACATACACCATTCTGCCCAGCATTTCATGAAACACTGGATTTAGTTTTGAAACTGGTAGTAGGAAGAAATAAACCAACGATTAAAAATGCTTCTGATTGCCCTGAAACTCAATCCTTAGAGGCAAATAAGTAACGGCCATTATACATCTCTTGGCAGAAGCTGCTTTTCTGAGGGAGTGAGGCGATGGTTGGAGCACTTGAACTCTTCTTCCATTAAAGGTAAGAGCAATATTGCAAGTGACAGTTCCTTGGGATCTGGATTTTTGGTCATTTTTTAATTTTAATTTTTCTATACCCTTCGTTAGAACATACTATAATTGGCTTCCCACAAAGCACTGAAGAACTTTCCGATTGTGTTGTATTCCGGTATTTTAAAAGGGAAAATGTCAAGAGAGGAAAATGAAATCTCTTTCTTTGGACAACAGCACTGGTCACTGAAAATTATGCTATTTGAGTTGGATCTTGGCCAGGCTTGAGAGAGAAGCCTGTGACATGCTCGGTCATGGGGAAAGGGGCCATGCTTGACTTGGTGGGCACAGGTTAAAGGACACCAGTCTATATCCAGAGGGATTTAACAACTTGTGTTTGGTCTGGACAAGCTTTGACATCCAAGGATGTCTGATCTAAGGTGTAGGCCATTTTTTTTTAATAGCAATGCTTTAAGTGGCAGCATCTGATCTTCAGCTGCCAGTTTGAAGTTGAGGACTGGAGACTGTAAACTCCAGGGAAGTAGGGTGAGTTTAAATGAAGGACTGTGATCCTGAAGAAAGGAATTAGAGCAAAAGCAGATCAAGAATAAAGCTCAGTTGTACGTCTAATGTGAACAAAGCAGGCACTGGAGGGATGCTTAGAGGATGGGTTCCCTGAACTCATCCCAGAGTTGTGTATCAATCATAGGATAGAAAACTAATTCTAAATCCCATTTTCTTGGGAGTCCCGGAGCTACCAACACACTTCACTTAGTGATTTGTAGTGTTGCGGAAGTTAATTTTCTTTGTGTCCGATGTCCTCGTCTGTAAAACGGGGTGGATGATGAGGGCACCTACCTCACAGATCTGGGTGCTGGGAAAACATGGCCAAGCGTGGCCATCACTCCTCTCAGTGACCGACTGACCACACTGAATGACTCGGGCAAAACTGCGTCCATTTGGTGATGTGCATTTTGACTGTAAAATATTACTTGCAAATAGCACTATGGTATGGCATACAGTATACAGAAACAATAAGCAGTATACTTTGATCATTCATAACATAAGTTGTTTTTTTTTTTTTTTCTTTCCACACATTCCCTTTCTGAAATGCCAAACCTGGCATCAGTCCTCTGGGATACTGGTATAATTACATGATTTTGTATTCGAAGAGTTGCTTCTTATTTAGGTTGCATGAGTGTCAAGTTTGGGCCTTACTTTTGGTTTGCTTTAGGTTGGTTTTGGACCTTCTGACTCTTAACAGCAACTTCCATTCAGAAAAGAAATGCAGTCAGGTGAGACTAGATTTGCCACCAGTGCACTGCTATATATGGTATATGAAAGTAATAGCCCAAGTGTATTTGGAAGTACTCGTGATAACAAAGTACATGACCTACCTGAACAAATGTGCAGAAAATAGTTCTATGAGCTCCTGTGTGCTCTGACCCTTAGAAAGTAGGTATTGTCAAACCACGCTTGCAGGTAAAGAGTATTCACCCAGGCAGGCTGGAGTTGCATTGCTTTTAGAAAAGATTCGAAAGCCTACCAGTGTCTAGATAATCCCTTGGGATGGAGCCAGGCCAGCAGGTTCTAGCATCTTGAGAGGTGGTGGTGAGTATGAAATGAGACAGAATATATGGGCACATATAACAGTGTGTGTAGAATATACATGTAAGTTTCAGAGTTGAGCATGGGGAGAAAGTTAAGATTCCCTAGGATCTTAGGATGGGCATGTAAGAATCTCCAGGTGATCACGCGTAGTCAGGAACCAAAGCAGTGTAATGGATTATTGCATTGATTTGCTTTGTGGCACAATTTAAGCATACTTACAAAACACTAAAGGGAGGAATAACATTCTTTAGGTTCACAGACAGAACATTAGATGAGAAACACTGCAGTAAGCACTCTCCAGGGTCTGCCTACAACCCTGTATACTAGGCTTTAGGCATGAGTCCAAGGGAGTGGGCAAGGAAACCAAACTCAGAGACAGCATGAACTATCTCCTTCATCTCAGCTTGCTTCTAGGACCATGGTTCTTACACTTGAGCCTGTATCGGAATCACATGGAGGGCTTGACAAAACACAAATGTGGATCTCTACCACCAGAAGTCAAAACTGAGTAGGTCTGGGGTGGGGCCTGAGAATTTGCATTTCTAACAGGCTCCCAGGAGTTGCTGATGGTGGACCAATGATCTGGGATACACATTTTTTAATACTCTTTCTCCTGCCCTTTCTATATCCTAAAAGGTTGCATATGGGGTAGATGGAAACCTTTCTGCTAATCAGCTAATGAAACAAACTCCTAGAAGACTCATAACTCCAGTCTTTCACATATACAGACATCTGAATTCTTGCTGAAACACCCAAATTATTACCGATATAAAACTGAGGCTTGTAGAGATGAAGTGAATCGTCCAAATTCACACTAGGTGGCAGAGGTAGGATTTAAACCCACATCTCTTGACACTAGATCCGTGATTGCTTATAAAACACTACTTATGGTTGGGAGTTCTGGGCTGAGTGACTCTTTATGACCAAGATTATAATGAAAATAGGAATTTACACTGTAATTCCACTCTAGTATAAACAGCGGGAAGTGAAATTAAGTTAAGGAAAGCTCATGGCCTTCACTGTCAGTGAGAACATCAACAAATCTCTTTCGGAGGCACTCAGTCTAAGCCAGGCAGACTTATCTCTCCTTCTTGTCTTTATTTCACCGGGGCCACCTGGCTGCATTCTGCTTTACCAGAGACTTTGGGGTAGTTTGAGTTGTTTTTCTCTGTTAAAGAAATAAACCATAAAAGTCTCAGTAGATTTTATTGATGAAGGAAGATAAATTTGCAAAATCATTGAAATCAGTCATATTCGGGTTTACACCTTTATAGCCATCAGTCTACTTGTGATCATATCAAATACTAACTTTTCTTTTCCCATGCAATGGCTAAAATAAACAAATGACAAACACCAAGAGGAATGAGTGGAAGCAAGTATGTTTCTTATTGGCTCTCCGCAAGTTTCATCTTGGTTCATGTTTCCCCACAGACCCTTCTCTAAGTTATTGTTATTTTTTTAATCAAGATATATTTACCCAAGATAATTTAATCCTCAGAGTAATTTTGGTGACAGCTGTTCTAATAACATTTATTTGACATCTGCCACCTTGAACCTGGAATGGCCATGAAGTGCAGTAAAAGGAACCCTTGGACTAAGACATGAAGACCTTGGTGTTGAGTTGGGGCCTTTTGCTAACTAGTTTCTGCCAATATGTCATTTCTTGGATCCTTGATTCTTTCATCTCTAAGCTAAAATAATTGCATTGACCCTGACCAGGGTTGGAAGAAAGAGTTTGCACTCAGCAAGGCATTATTAATAGTTCTCAATAAGGAATAGATTGAACACTTTCCCCTTATTCACTCTTCCACATGCCCATCTGGACAATTTTGGCTTATTTTTCTCTCTCTCAAAGGAACCAGAGATGCATTGCTAGTTCATTCCCCGGGAGCAGTTATGTTTCCCAGTGCAGGAAGCAACTTAGTATACATGAACGGGAGTTGGCCTGGAGGGTGGCACAGACCTCAAACACTGAGGTCCAGCCAGAGCGTAAAGACTCATCTTATTTTTCTGCAGAATTCTCATGGAGAAAAACATTGTCGTCTCCGTTGACTTGAGTTGAAAGAAAATGGGATGGAGTGTAGAAACTCCGTGAGACTATCAACTCTAGGCTGCATTAGTTTAAGTTATCAAGGCAAGTGTAAATCTAACCCATAAGTCAACTTCTCTGTTAATGCTGTATGATCCACCAGGGAAAGGGATGGACGCTTCACGTCCATTATTGATTTGAGTTATTGCTGCAACCTTGCAAATTACGTATTGGTATTTTTACATCACCAGTGCAAAAACTAGATTTTGGTAAGATAAAATAGCCTGCCCACAGTCACACAGGCTTTGCCCGCATCTCTGGGGCTCCACTGGTAGAAAAGCAGTGCATTAGAATGGTTGGGAGCGCATACCATGGGTTTCAGTCCCTAATTTGCAACTTAAAAGCAGTGTGTTTAAATGTATTTGATTTATCTGTGCCTCAGTTCCATTTGTTGTAAGACGGGATGGCAATATTTCATAGGGGTAGCAAAGATTAAATTAGTTGAAACTTGTAAAATGCCCAGTACCTACAAGCCCAAATCCTAATCGGCTGTTATTTAGCATGTATAGTAGTTTTATCCCCCTAAATCTGAGTTCCCATGAAGTTAGTCATTTATTCAGGAAAGCTTTACAGAGCATTTTCTGTTTGGCCAGGCACTGTGCTAGGAACTAGAGATCCTCCTTCTTGGAGGTGATGTGATTTTGATAAGGTGGTGTGATCTCCCCTTCCATTAGTTCAGAGTTTTGTAAGGGGTCAGAATGTGTTACCGTAAGTTACGTTCTCCAACAGAGGCATGATTATGGAGTAGTGAGGGGAAGGAGGGAGAGATTAAATAGACTCGGAGGGATCTGGCAAATCCCCACAGAATTTATACTTTTTTAAAGTTGGAACTTGAAATATTTATTCAATGCAACCTAAAGATCGATAATGGACATTACAGGAAGACCGACCACATCAATGAAGCCACAAAGGCACACAACTACATCGCATGTTTAGAGAATTTACAAAAGGAGAAGAGCAATGAACAGAAAAAGGAGTAGAGGTGAGGGCAGAAATGTTAGTTGAGGTACATTGCCAGCCATGCTAAGGAATTAATCTTAAGAACCATGGGAAAGCTCTGAATTGTTTTAAATAGAGAAGTACCACCATCAGACTTCCATTTTCCTTTTCAATTGTTCTTACTCTTCCACTCTCTACCACATCTCTTCCCCCCATTCCATCACAAATAAGATTTATTTTATTACATGAGAAGATCACGTCAATGTGGGAAGACAGGGCTGGGGTAGAGAAGTATAAGGGGAGAAGTGGTATTTGAAGTGAGTTTAGAAAGTAATTTCTTGGTAGAATCAGCAGAATTTTTAAATTAATTGAATGCAGAGTGGAAGAAAATCAAACATAAATAACTCCAAGGTTTTCATGTTGTTACACAGGGTT
This sequence comes from Neophocaena asiaeorientalis asiaeorientalis, assembly GCF_003031525.2. Taxonomy (NCBI): domain Eukaryota; kingdom Metazoa; phylum Chordata; class Mammalia; order Artiodactyla; family Phocoenidae; genus Neophocaena; species Neophocaena asiaeorientalis. The sequence continues at coordinate 142,510 of NW_020176572.1, read as the reverse complement.
AAGTAGATGGGAGTGTCAATCACGGAAATAAGGAGCATAGGAAAAGACGTGAGTTTGAGATGGAAAGATGCTCCTTTGGATATGTAGTATTTAACGCACATTCAGGGTCTCTAATAGGCTTTGGGAAATATGTTATAAAGCATTTCACTTTAGACAAACTGGAACGGCTAGGTCAGTGTTTTGAACATTTACAAGTCACCGAACAAACATTTGCAATAATGAATGGAAGAGTGTGTTAATACTTGAATGGATGAACTTCTGCATGAGTGAGTAATTGATGTTTGAAAGAATGTGGGAATGAACAAATAAACATTTGAAAGAATTCACGGGCATGCCATTGCTATTCCTACCAAAAATCCTGAAGCAGATTTGAGAGTTGGTTTGTATATTTGCAAAAACCCATGTATTCGTAGAACTGCCTCAGCCTAACCAGAAATGCAAAAACAAAAAAAAAAAAAAACAAAAAAAACCAAACAAACCTTAAATCCAGTTATTTGTTAGACTTAGCTGACCTTTGTTGAGCACATCTTTCACATACTAATCACAGCATTTCTGTAGCATGTCAGTCAGAAGAGACTTAAAAAAGACTTAGAGGACTCCAAAAAGATCCAACACAGTTTCTATTTCTGTCAATCAAAATCAACAAGGTCAGTATCAAAACTGAATCAGGAATATTCAGAGGTGGCCTCTGCAGCTCTCTGATGGCTTCCCCCCTGAAACAGCCCCTCCCATTGTCTCCCCCCTCCTGTAAGCCAACAAATGTCCTCATGGACTTAAACATTCCCAGCTCAGGGTCAGAGGACTGCAGTTTTTGCACTGCTCTGACGTTTCCATGAACAAATCCAATCACCTCTACAGTTCTCAGAGTTCTTATCTTTAAGAAAAGACAGATTAAGTAGCTCTGTCATAATCAACCCAGGGTTTTGATAAAATCTTAAAGGAATATTTGTTCATTGCTTTTTTTCATTTGTTCATTCATTCAGCAAGTTTTTACTGAGGACCACCAGTGCTGGGTATAGGGGCTACAGAGGCAAGCAAAATCAAGTGTGGTGCCTGTCCCCACATGGCTTATAGTTTCATACTGGGTCCAAGATATTTGGGAGTATTTACAACAGCTAGCTGAATGCCATCCACTTATCTGTGACATTCTCATTGAAAACTCATTGGTTTTATTGCTTTTGGGCTAAAATTTAATCAACTCAGTAAATTCTACTCACTTGGTTAATCCCATCGTATCTGTAGCTGGAAAACTCGAGTTGCCTGCACGTACACTTGTGTGAATATGAGAAGGTAGCAGACGTGCCCATGATGGACACTGTATTTGGAGCCTTTGGATTATTTATGTAATTGCTAAGGCCGTGAAGTATGCCCAGTGTATAGGAGACTTGGGCTCCAGTATCAGGATAACCCAGGATCGAAACCTGGCTCCTCTACTTACTAGTTATCTGGCTTTGAGCAATTCACTTATCCTCAGCCAAAAAATGAATTTTTATGTACCCTTTGGTGGAAACATCACCCACAAGACGTTCTTACTCTTCCCAACAGCTCTGGGACAAGGCATTATTAGTCCTTGGGACAGATAAGGAAATTGAGATTTAGAGAGGTAAATACAGAAGACTCAGAGCTTATAACTGCAGGAGGAAGGATGAAAACATAGGATTTTGACTTCAAGTTCAGCGTCCTCCTTGTTATCACGCCACCTCTGGAAGCTTTGGAAACTCATCTCCTTTGCGTCCCCTGCCATGCATAGTGCAGTGTCAAGCACTGGGTGGTGGCAGTCCTCCCAACACTGATAAGGAAGCAGCTTCTCCCTGGGGGGGATCAGACTGACCCCCGTCTTGCTCTGTGCAAGCTGGTTTCCCTGTCACAGGGGTACTTCTGCAACATAATTAATCTCTCCCGTCTCTGAATTCTGAACCTGCCCAAGCCTGTCCTCGTTGTCAGCAGATATCTTAGAAACCTCATTTTCAATGTGCTCTCCAATAACAGCAGCAATTATTCTTAATCCTTATTTATACTAATTTGATGCTTCAGCAAGATTATGTATTATTCGTGTCCTTCCTAATTTTTTTTCTTTCTTTTTTTTAAACCGTAAGCGAGAATCAATGTAAGGGATTGATGTCAAGCTTTAGGTAGGTATTAACATGACTAGGGTTATCTAACCTTATTATGTTGAGGGTAGTTCCTCTTCTGTATCTTCCAGCAAACCCTCAAATTGATTTTAAAGTGCTGCAATTGACCTAAAGATTCTTAACAACAGGAGGTTTAAATGCTTTTCATTGTTACGCTTCCTGCCTATAATACCAATTACCATCCAAGGTAGGGAATTAAATTTCACTATAGATTTCAATTCAGTCAAGGGTTCAGTGTCTCTTCCAGACAAAGATTGGGAAGAAGAGGCACCATCATTCAATTCCATCTCTCGCACCCAGAAGAAATCCCCTTGCCCACAACCCCTGCTTGACAGACACCCAGTCTCTGTTTGAATGATATCTGGGAGCTGCTGGGATCAGGAGAGGACTTGGGCTGAGGACTCAAAGGACAGTTTAAGCCCTTGTTCTGCCACCAACTAATTTTGTGAATTGGAGTATATATAATGCCTGATCTATTGAAGGCTCAGTCTCTCCATTCGCAAAATCACGATATTAGACTGTCTCAGGAAAAGTAGTATCTATCTCAAGAAGAGTCAGTGCTTGAAAAGGGTCAAATTAAATACATAATTCACAGCAATGTATATGAGTGTGTGCTTTTTTTTTGTGAGCATGGGATATGAAGGTACACCTCAGAGACCCCAAGATTACACCCCAGCTTTGTAGATTTTTTCTTAGGACCTCTAATAAGTCTAACGAGTCTACTAAGTATCTTAGATCTTCATGCCTTCCAGCCACGCCTGATTTATAGCTGGTCCAAATATAGGAACTGTGGCTTCTCCCCCTCCTCTCCATCTTTCCCCTTCCTTCTTCTTCTTCTTCCTTTAATTTTATAATAGAAGAGTGCTCTTACAGTAACTAGAACTCTTGTTGAAAGAGGAAGAAACCCAACTTAAACCAGCTTGAACAAAGAAGACAATTATTCAAATAATGCAGACTCTCATAGAGGAACTGCACTGCAGGAAGTGAGACAGGGGCCCAAGAAACGTCACCATTTTCTCATTTCAGGTTTGTTTTTTTTTCCCCCCGATAATTGGTTCAAGTATTTTCTTATGCGGTAGGTTTGCTTTCTTTACATGTTAGAAAATGTGTGCTCCTAAGTTTTGCACCTTCCAGGCTCAATCACTGGGGGTATTCTGCATCCATTTATAATATCAGTTAAAGGCACTAGTTGTCCCAAAAAGGATCAGGTACCCAATAAACCACTACACTGAATGATGGCTGCTCCTGGGGTCACCATGTTTATGTAAGGGGCGTGTGGGATGGGGGGACAGTTTTCTGAAGAAAGGTGAAAGGCCAAAAACCCTGTAGAGGGACGCTATATAACTAAATGGTTACACAAGTTCTTATACTGCATTTCAATTTACCCTTCTTTAAAAACCCTCTCCACTGGTCTGATTTTGTTTTGTTTTCCAAGTATGTTATATACAATATAATTCTAATCCCTCTTCAACATGACAAGCCTCTTAAAATCTGTTTCTTTTTAGACTTTGATATTTTTCAAGCATAAATACTACATGCACTGTAATCGTGTTACAGATTGGAAGTTATTAGATGGTGAAATTCCACGGTGGCTTTTGAAAAAATGATTCTGGCATAGGGCCCTCTGCGTTTGCTGTCCTCTGCTCTAGTGCCCTCACTGGAGAGAGTGCAGAGCCCTGTGTTGCTCAGAGATGCTCAGGTCTATCTGTCTGCCTGCCCACTTTCAAAACCCTGCTGTCATCCCAGGCGATTCTGTTCCACCATCCTCCATACTTGGTGAGGTCATGGAAAGGGTCAGAAGTCATGGCCCACAGATAGCTGTGTGACTCCCTGCAAGTTAAGTAACCTCTCTGTGGCTAGTATTTCTCATCTTCAAAATGAAAGAGGAGACATGTACTTAACTTGTCCCATTTTTCCCAGGCACATTAAGTGCTAGCCTCACTCTAATCCTTCAAAATAGATATTATGTGTTGTAAATTTATTGCAGTTTAGAAATGAAGGAAACCCCAGCTACAGAGTGGAAAGAGTTCTAGGTTTCAATCAGCAAGGTCTGGATTCAAATTTCAGTTCTGTAAACTGGAACAAGTACTTTCTCTAATTTCAGTTTCTTTCCTGTAAGGTAAATACGAGCATACCTTCCTTGCAAGGCTTGTGAGATAAAAGATAAGATGTTAAGCACCTGACATGTCTGTCATATAGTAGGTGGTTAACAAGTAACTGTAGTTTATGTTTGTGTGTGTGTGTGTGTTTATTCATTAATTTAAAAGTCTAACAGTTATTCAGGAAATAGACCTGGTTCCTACTGACCCTGGCACAGCACTGCAGAGTTGCCTAAGTGAGGGAGATTCAACTGCAGTCCAACACACGTCGTGATTCCTAACATTTGACTTTGTAACTTCTCTTATGCAGCTCTTATTTGAAATGACTGTTGTTTTCCTCTATCCATAAAGGCATAATATGTATGACATGTCTGACCAGGTCCACACTAACACAGTCAGTCCCTGTATCTCAGTTTCAGTTGTTGTGGAATTTGAGTGTTATTTATGGAGAGTTCCTCATACCTCCTTCTATGGTGAGTAGCTTGTATAGGGAGTCCTCATTTTTGAGGAACCGAAAGTGAACTTTGGTTATATCTTATAGCTGTTCTATAAGCCATCCCACACCAAAAGTATGGCCCAAATTTGGTAAAAATGTATTTAGGCCTGTTCTCTTGATGCAGTGACTAACAGATGGTTATTTTTCTCAATTTATATAAACTCACATAACTTATTTAATTATTTATTAATTTGATAATTTCATTTCAAATACTGAAGTAAAAATGGGAAAAATGATGCAACTGAATAATAATTGAATAATACTAATAGAGCAGTCAATAATCGTTCCATGCCACGTGAGTCCTTCCCTGATACTCTAACTACAATTTCTCTTTCATCACCAAAATAGGATCTATGCTATAGAAGGTGGTTCTACTGGTAAGGAAGGGTGAGAATGTTTAAATTAAGAATATTTAGAAAGATTAAAAGTTAGAAAGCTAAGAAGTGGCAGAGCCATGTTTTCTGATCTGTCTGGATCCAGAACTCTTAACCACCATGTTACACAAAGCCTCCTTCTATTGCAGTAATCCTATCATAAATTATGATAGGTCTTGAGGCTATTAACACTTAAAAAAACAGAATTGTTATTTGAAAGAGCTTGGGATTTAGAACTGCACTCTCCAATACGGTAGCATATTCAGCAACTGAAATGTTGCTAATGCCAGTTGAGACACACTGTGAGTATGAAATACACACTAGATTTCAAAAACTTTGTACAAAAAAAGTAACATAATAATTTTGTGTTGGTTACATGTTGAAATGATAATAATGGTCATCGAAGATATATTACTAAAATCAATTCTACCTGTTTTCTTTCTTTTAATGTGGCTACTGGAAAATTTTAAATCACACAGGTGCCTTGCACTATTATCTTTGCATTTGACAGGGCCAGCCGAGGAGACAAAGTAAACAGGCGATTTTAATGCAGTTTGATTAGTTTCAAATGACATGGGCATAGGGAAGACCTAAAGAATCCTAAGAGTTTCCTGAGAGATGTGTGAGCTACAAATGAGTAGTTATTACAGAGCTAAAAAGCAAGAAAATGTATTTCAGGAAAAGAAAATGAAATGATTCGGTCAAGAAGTGAGAAGGAGCCCAGCCCATGTAGGGAACATCCAGACATGGCAATAAAGTACAAAGAGTAGGAAGACAGAAGTGGCAAATGCCTCTGGGATCATACAAGGGAAATTTTCATCACGAAAGACTCAGAGCTACTCAGGACTGGGGATCTTGAATATAACAAATTCCACTTGCATCTACATAAGTCAACTTGATCCTCTGAGCCAATACTGACCCTTTGGTCACAGCTCACCCTGACCTCAGTAAAGCACACGAAGCACAGCTCTTAGTAGAGTGATTGACTGGATTTTTGTGATTTTTGACTTATGTCAGTCACATCTTCTGCCTTTTGTCAAAGACATTTCATGGCTCTAGTTGTCTTAAAACTATATACAAGTGACCCAAGCAAAAGTGCCTTCTTAAATCAAGCCCCCAAAACCCTACTGAAATTGACACATGTATTGACGTGGTGTGGATACTGTATCTAATTCTAGATGCTTCTCTCTCATCTTCCATTTAGGTGCTCTGGTTTCCAAATCACTCGTGGTCCGGGCACAGTAATTTTATTCCAAAAGGGAGGCGTGCCAGTGCTCTTCTAAACCTGGGATAGGATAGGACAGGATAAGCCTGTTATTTTTCACAAGAAATCAGGAAAGCCTCTGCTCCTGGACTGCCCTTCAGGAGGGTGGGCCTAACTGGAGACACAAAAAGCAGAAGGCTTTATGGAGAGGAATCTCACTAGGAAAAGAAAGGACAAAAGATCAGAGAAAACAGCAAATACAAAGGCACACTTTTGAGCTAGGACCTTTCGGAAGCCTCCATGTATGTCTCTGTGATTAGCAAAACACCAGGGACATCCCTAGTGGCCCACAGATGTTTGCATGAGTGCAAAAAACCAAAAATGAATGAATGAATAAAGAATCAGTCACCTAATGCATTAAAATCTAGCTCTATCATGAACTTGTTAAGTGTCCCTGGGCAAGTAACTTATTTTTTGGAGGGGGGCTCTTTATTATTTGTTCAGAATATATGTGGCCTTAGAACTTGCTTCTAAAGCTTAATATTCCGTGGTTCCATGCGCTCAGGAATGTAAATTTCTGAGAATCTCTCTCCTGTCTTCTACGTACAGCTCAATAATTAGAAAAAAAAAAAAAAAAAGCCAAAGGATAGCGATAGCAGCAATACACCTATATGTCAGTTTTTAAATCTATTTAACAATACAAGTATGCCAAGGATTTTTCTCCCTTTATTTTATTCAGAAGCTCATCCTTTCATGAGCAAATAAACAATGCATCCACTTGGTTTTCAGTTTGTAAGAATATAGTATATGTCCTTGAAGATATTTAGATGTTTAAAAATATAGAGAGAATGGAACCATGAAGTCACAAAAAATGATCAAGTTTTTCAGTCACATTTTATTTCTAAGACTCTCAAGAATTTTCACAAATTATATAGGCACATGCCACCTCTTTTCATATGCCTGAAACATAAACACTCAAATGCATACTATCTGGCGATATGTGAAATGAAAAAGGTACATTTGCAATTATGGAGGGAGATTTCCCTAGGCTGTGTGTAACTTTCTAAATTAGTGAGTATTTGTAGAGTCCCTAAGTGAGACTATTTTCTTTTTTCACTTCTCCTTTTCTAGAGTTCCTTGAGATAATTCTAACTAGTATTTGTTCAAGATCAATTTTAGAGGAAATAAGTTACTTACTATAAGATGCAGACTCGTGAAAAATATCTCGTCACTCTTTTTATATTGACCGCTTCCAGATTCAGAGCTAAAGTTATCTTATACACTACAATTAAGTTGAAATGGTGATATAATGGTTTAATACCTTTTATGAAATTGCCATACTTCTAACGTGTGACATATTTTCATGCTCTGAAAAACTCTAGCACAGTAAATTACTCTGAGAATCAAACTGCACCTATTTTTTTGCAGAGAGAAAATTTATTTACTTATTAAATGTATTTATCCGTTCAGTGCACATTTACTGATCAACCAGGATGTGTCTGTATGCTTTACTATTAAGAGGAATACCAGAGCTCCTGCCTTTAGGATTGCACAATTTCATTGGGTGCACACACACACACACACACACACACACACACACACACAGAATATTAAAATACAGTTTGTAGAAAAATTAATAGAAAGGCAGGAAACTGCATTAGGCAGACTCCTCAGAGACACAAGGCATCAAGTTAGCATTAGATATGGAAGAGATTAATTGGTGGAAGAGACTGGAGGAAGATTAGGGTAAGTCTTTAGATCAGGATGCAAATCTGACACCTATGGAAGGAAAGAGGAGGAAGTAGACATGGGGTAGAAAGCATCTCAGAATATATCATAAGTCCCAAAAAGTTTAGCCAGAGCCGTGGGGAATCCTCAGGCCAAAGTTATTTGGTGGAACAGTCCTGCTTCTCTTCCGAATGGGCCTGATTTGTACCCCAAACATGCCCTTTCATTGGCCGGGAACAACCTGCACAAATCATGACCTTAACAGGAATGCACTGGTAAATCCAAAGAAGAAAAAGCTGGGACCGTGAATTAAGCAAGCTCCCAGAACAGGAAATGTGACTGACCCATTTTCATGGTTACCCCAGATAATTAGAGCATTATAGGAGATCAGGAATGTCTGCCTAAGGAGATGTGATATCTGATCTAAGACTTAAGAGTTGGGTACAGAGGAAGTCAGATGAAGACTAATAAGGGACAAGTTATTTCAACAAAGAGTTACAGCTTGAGTTAAATCGCAGAGGAGTGCAAGAGCTGTTGATGGAGACAGTTATTAGCAGTGTAATATTTGTGGAGCATAAAAAGTAAATAAAGCAGGAAGTGGTAAAGGATGAGGCTGGCGAGGTTCTGCAAAAGCCAAATAAAAAATGAGTTTATGTTGCAATATAGTTATCCAGTAGGAAATAGGGAGCCATTGAAAGGATTTAGTCAAGGAATGTCATAACAATAAATGAATTTTACTAAATCACTATGGTAGCTGCTGAAAAGGATAGACAAGAATAGAAAAAGCTGAATCCACTTGTGGACAACTGTTTTCGTAGGATAAAGACCTATATTGGAGCGATAGTCATAGAAATGAAGAAAAGGAGAGGGGGCATGACATACTTAAGGTGTGAAGCAAGTAAGGTGTGATTGTGGATATGAAAGAATGAGAAAGATTCAAGGATGATTGCAGTGGTGTGTCTTAGTTGGGTGGATGATGGTACCATTAACCAAACTGAAATAGGAATACAGGCGTAGTATGAGAGACTATGAGAAGAGAAACCACGGGAGAATTTCAGTTGACTGAGTACTTTGGTAATACCAATATTCTTAAGTGGAAAGAAGAGAAAGAGTTCACAGAGGACAAGAAAAGATGCCATTTGGTAGATATGAGGGGACTTCACATAGATTACAGAATGTATGGAAGCGTCAGGTTTTAAGAAGCGGGTGCGTGCACAGTGTTGTACTAGAGCTGCTAGCAGTGGCTTGAGTCAACTGTTACGTTTTCAGAATTTTACAAGACAGTTGTTAAGTGCAGCCATTATTAAAAATGAAATGATCTAAGCTTAAACGTCATTTAACAACAGAGATAGTAAATACTCCAATCTTATCACTTCCTAATTATCTTACTACATTTTACTATTGTCTATGATTCTGCGGTTATTGACCTCTCGTATCTCATATCCATGTGATTACAATAGTGTGTTATTGAATATCTCTTCCCAGCTTCATGTCCAATGGCATTATATTGAGAGCTTGAAATCAGCCATGGTGGGAGTATTTTTATCACGGAAATTGGCAAATACTATAAATAAAGTTCTTTGTTTTTGTTTTTTTTTCTTCCTGGAGAACCATCTATTGGTAGGGTTCTGGTCATGGATAACCTAGGAATCACAGTTTCAATCTAGATGCATGAGAGCAAAATTAGTTCGTTAGCTGCAATCAAAGCCTTAGGGCTCTGAGCTTTGTTCTCTTAGGAATGGATTGAAAATGCAAGTCCAATCATAGTACTTAGTAGCCTCCCGTTTCACTACTTTGGAAAAATTAACTTAAAAAAAAAAAAAAAAAAAGGAATGGATTGAGACCAGCTACAAGAGACTTAAGTTTGTTATGGGCTCAGGCAAGTGAGTCAATGTGAAATAAGAGGCTAACACTACCGTAGAGCTGGCAAATAACTGAAATACTATGGTCCCCCCATAGGAAGGAAGAAGAAGAACAGATGAATAAGCTGTCTTTGAGTAGAAGGATCACCTTCCCTCTGGGTTTGGAAGAGGTATCACAATGTATGGATGTAGATGGTGTGGTAGGAGTGAGAGCAGGGAATGGAAGTAAATGGAATATGAAGTCCTCAGATATCTCCAGTGAACTAAGAGGCTCAGGTCATTTTCTGGGACTGAGTTAAACCAGATCGTAATAAAAGCAGGTGTTGATAAACACAAGTAAAAGGACCGATAGGCATTGCCAAAGACTCAGCTGAGATTGGAGACCTTAGGTGTACATGGGTGCTCGTCTGAACAGCTGGTCTCAGCTATGAGGTGTAGGCATGGAGGAAGACGGTACTCTGTAAGGTTGGGATTTTATTGGTGAGAAGTGGCAGACCAACAGGAATGACAGAGGTTTGAAGGTGCTGAAGTGAAAGTTTAGATTTAGATGATCAACCAGGGGACCCAACTGGGTAGTGAAGGATGAAAGGCCAGGAGGAGAAAAGCCCCACAGAGAAGAGATGGTATTTGACCAAACATTTACCAAGAGGTCCTGAAGACCCTGGTCTTAGCAAGGATCACCGCCTGGAATACAGAGTCCAGGGTAAATGTGGTTGTTTGGAGCAGTCAGAGCTCCAGTTACGATAGAGCTACTATTTCTATGGGGGCCCTTCAGGGCCCTGGTTCAGTTGGGAGTCTGTGTCACAGAATGAGTTAAAATATAAGCAAAATAAGCCCTGGTGAAAGGAGGGATAGATGGCCCTCCCGGTTTAGACCATCATGGAGTTTGCTTCCTAGTAGGTCAGATATTGCCCCAAGAAGTAAAGGGAGCTCTGTGGATAGATAAATGGTATTGGCCCTCTAAACCTTGATGACTAAATGCAATCATTTTTAATCTGTAGAAATCGTGTGTAATAACCAAACGCTTAAATCAAATAAGTGAAAATATAGAAACACATACACACTTTTTTTCCCCCAACAAATTGGTGACTAAACATCAGTTTCAAATCTTGGACTGTGGTGATCTTCTATTGGCTCCTTTGACCCAGATGTGCATTCCTGGACCCGGAACAAGGAGTCAGAAGCGTCACCATGAGCAACCTCTTTGAAGGCTGATTGCTCCTCTACTTAGAAATCCAATTTTTAGCATAGCAAATCTAGATCTGTATGCCTGGCCTGATTTTCTCATTAATTAGAGTTTAAATAAATCAACTTTCTTTTCTAGGACTGTTTCCTTTCTGAAAATAAGAGATTTGAATGGCATGACTATCGTAGCCAATGTACCTATGAGATGAAAAAACAGAAACCCACTGATATAATCATAAGCAGAAGAGGTTTATTTGAAAAGTACAGGGGACGCTTGTAGACCCCAATATCAGGCAGCATAGCTGGACCTCACATCTCACAGCTTTTTGTGAGCCTCAAACAACCTGTGTGTGTGTGGCGGGAGGGAAAATGGGGGACCACACTGTCTCTCACCCCTGCCACTCTCCATCTCTGCTTCACTGGCACCTTCCATCTGCAGACTGACTTTCTCCACTTAATTACGAGTGACACACAAGGGCTATCACCTCTGAATCTGCCATGGCCCTATGGCTCCATTCTCAAAATCTTTTGTTCAGTATTTGTCTTTTGACCCCAGTACCAAGGAGAGAGAGAATCTAACTGGCTTATCTTGGATCAGGTGCCCATGAAGCTGTGAGATGGTGGCCAAAAATCACGGGACACAAACGCTTTGAATGGAAACATAGAGGCCATTCCCAAGAAAGAGGCATGAGCTGGGCATGCTCTTTAAACATTTCATACAATGGCCTTTAAGACTAGTTCATTTTCTAAATGTATACAATGCTTTCACTCCTTAAGCCTCTCCATAGTTGTATGCTAAGTTTCTACTATATTTTTGCATGTACTTCTAGATGGGTGGGTCTATAAATCTCTTATATTATCTTTCCCCATCATAGCTTCTGTCTCAATAACTTGTGTGTTTCCTTTGTTGACATCCTGTGTCTAGTGCAGGGTTTGCCTGGCGTGTAGTTTGTGTGATGAGTTGATTACTTGCTTCATGAGTCCCTCCTTCACCTGTAGTCTCTAGAGAGCTCCGAGACCCAACAAAGACTTCCACTGCCCCAAACTCCTTGATTTCAAAACATTCAGTTAGGTAACTGTATTTACTACAAACACAACTACAAACACTTATAAACTGTATGTGAAGAGTAAACGTGTGTCAAGAAATATCCGAACATAACAAGCATGAGCTTGGAGAAAGCTGGTAAGAAAGCAGAGAGAAAAAGCATGTGGGCGAGTTAAAGCCTTTGATTTCTATTCCAACCTCTGCCTGTGACCTTATAGAATATTACCTTTTTCTCTTCCTTTCTCTTTTATCCCATCAGACTTGCTATACACCAAGGGAGTAAACAGTAGTATTACAGAAGGAATCAGAGGGTGATATGTGAAAGTACAGGCTCCCAAACCAGTTTGGGGTAGATAGGGGTATCAGGGAAAGTAATGCACAGAAAGGAGCCAGAAATTTCTTTATCCATCCTAACATATAAAATGAACCCTAGCTGCTGAAGCCGGGACAGAAATCACAGAAACTGAGCGTATTATTTTGGACGTGTTTTCCCTGTGCCAGATTTTATAGCACATGGAGTCACCCTCTGCCCATCTTCCCACCTCCCCTGCCCACCCATAGACCTCCGTTACCACCTGCAGGCTGCTTACATCAAATCCTGGTCTAGATGAAGAGGGTGATCTCTCAATTACCCAGACTCCCCATGGGCAACTCCAGTGCAAGTTCAAGCTTACTTCTCGTTCTCTACTTGATAAATTCTGACAGGATGTCAGCTCTGTCCTCTGTTCAATAACCATCTAATATTGATGGGTGGAGCAGGTGTGCTTCCTGGGGTGCAAATGAAATGATGGTCTGAGCTCGAAGTCCTTTTCAAGAGCATAACTCCACTATTATCTGGCTGGAAACGTAGAGCTGTCTCTCTCATGTCATATTACGATTCTGGTGAGACAAAGTGATGTACTGGTTCCTGACAGACCACCTGGCAAACTTAGCTGGAGCCAAAAATGGTGGCAAGCTCTTCCTTTAAGGCCTCTCAATTCATCTGCTGAAAAAAGAGTGGAAACACTTCCTCTAGTGGGTCTCAGCATGGGAAAGGACTACTGTCCAAGGCAATATGTGGAAGTCTGTGGGGTACTTTGGGGTGTCTTGATGAGGAAAAGGGATTGCTACTGCCATTTAATGCCTGTAAGCCAGGGACGCATAGCACTTTTTCTCACACTGAAGAATTGCACTGGAGAAAATGCCAATATGGCTTTGCAGCTAAACCAGGCTTGATCTCCTGGGATGTGCACAGCAATGCCCAAAACTCCCTGTCCTCCACCCCAAATCCTGAATAGGCCACCAAGCCCTCTGTCAGTCTACCATCTAAATCAATGGTCTTCAAGACGTTTGGTTCATACGCCCCATGGGAGAATTAAGAAAAATAGCTCTGGGCTTCCCTGGTGGCGCAGTGGTTGAGAGGCCGCCTGACGATGGGGGGGACACAGGTTTGTGCCCCGGTCCGGGAAGATCCCACATGCTGCGGAGCGGCTGGACCTGTGAGCCATGGCCGCTGAGCCTGCGCATCCGGAGCCTGTGCTCCGCAACGGAAGAGGCCACAACAGTGAGAGGCCCGCGTACTGCTCCCCATGGGAGAATTAAGAAAAATAGCTCTGGGCTTCCCTGGTGGCGCAGTGGTTGAGAGGCCGCCTGACGATGGGGGGGACACAGGTTTGTGCCCCGGTCCGGGAAGATCCCACATGCTGCGGAGCGGCTGGACCTGTGAGCCATGGCCGCTGAGCCTGCGCATCCGGAGCCTGTGCTCCGCAACGGAAGAGGCCACAACAGTGAGAGGCCCGCGTACTGCAAAAAAAAAAAAAAAAAAGAAAGAAAAACAGAAAAATAGCTCTATACCCCCTCACACATTTTTTAGTTGGCATGTACAATTTTTCATTATAAATGTAAATAGTTGCAAAGGATATAATTTACAGCACATTGTAAAAACTAACATTTAGATGTAAAATTGTTACATCACTCTTCTAAATGTATTATTCAATGGAATCTAAATACTACTTAATACCCACACATCATCCATTTAAAAAATACTATGTGAACAAGCTCTTCTTTAACAATAAGAAATCTTACTTTGTTACTTTTTCTTCCTTGAACTTGTATTTCCAATCCATTTCCCTCATAGAATTTACCGGGGCACGAACCCGTGTCCCCTACATCGGCAGGCGGACTCTCAACCACTGCGCCACCAGGGAAGCCCCTCCCTCATAGAATTTTATCCTAATGTAATATATTTGTTATGCTTGAAAGTCTTTTATTGATCAACCTATCAAACTTCCCTGAAACAAAAATATGTATGTAAATTAGATTATTCCCATTTCCTGGGACATGAAATTCTAAGTGTTCATTTTTTCTTCTAGATTGAGTTATTATTACAATTATTATTCATACATTAATCAAAGCCACATATATATAATTTTAACATTAGCAAATTATTTGACATAAAAGCAAAATTTTATTGAAAATGCATCTCAATGAGTGGTGATTTTTTTTTCAATCAATGCATATATCCATGGATGAATATTACCTATGGATAGAATGAAATTGGATTTCACTTCAATTTTATTCTTAATTTTCTATATTTTAAATGTAAGCACTGGAAAAAAAAAAATTCACATACATAGGTGAATGGGATTGAACAGATTTTGTTATAGCAACTTTCCTGATTTTTGTCTCCTTCTGAATAATATCCCAAGGATCATAGTAAGATCGTTCGTCAAAAATCACGTTTAGGGCTTCCCTGGTGGCAGTGGTTGAGAGTCCACCTGCCGATGCAGGGGACACAGGTTCGTGCCCCAGTCCGGGAAGATCCCACATGCTGCGGAGCTGCTGGAACCGTGAGCCATGGCCACTGAGCCTGTGCGTCCGGAGCCTGTGCTCCACAACGGGAGAGGCCACAACAATGAGAGGCCTGCGTACCGCAAAAAAAAAAAAAAAAAGATCACGTTTAATGCTGCATCAGTTGTCACTTTTTTAGGTCTCATTCAGTGTCATTGAAAGCAGAAAATAGACTATCCTATTGCCAAAGTATTTATTACCTGGGTGCTGGCCTTTCACTCTGCAGCTCTTCACCAATCTTTTGAGTTGTCCTTTGTTTGATGGCCCGAGGTTCTTCCTGCTGGAGCAATGTGCCTTAGAGAGGCTAGGGTGGATGAGAGGTCCTCTCGTTTCTTTTATAGAAAAAAAAGTGTTTTCTCAAAGAAAGGTAAAATAAGAGAACTCATTTGATTTCTCCCTTAAAACAAGAGTTTGCTTAGGCAGTGGGGTTTAGGAAACACCTACAGCAACGTTGTGACAAAGACACCTGTGTACCTTCCTGCCTTTTAAAAGAATTTTTGGTCATCCAAGTATATACAAAACCTAAAGTTCACTATTGTAAATAAATGTAAAATAATCCACTGTCTCTACTTCATCCTCTTGTCTTTTACTCTGTCTAGGCCTCAGTCATCTCTCATTTATACCAGGATGAGAGATGCCTTTAAAAAAATGTTTGGTCACCCAAGTATATACAAATCCTTGTTTAAAGTTCACTGTTATAAATAAACATAAAATAATCCAGTCCCTCTATCTACTTCAGCCTCATGTCTTTAGCTCTGTCTAGGCCTCAGTCATCTCTCATCTATACCAGTAGGTTTTGAAATATACTATGAGAAATGTAACACAGGCCACATATGTAACTTCTAATTTTCTAGTAGCCATATTAAAAAAGCAAAAAAAAGCCAAACAAACCCAGATACTATTAATAATATAACATTTATTTCATCCACTATATGCAAAATAGTATCATTCATAAAATATGTAAAAATTAAGTGTGATATGTTTTAAATTCCTTTGTATAGTCTTCTGTATTTAAGTCTTTGAAATCCAATGAGTATTTCACATTTACAACACATCTCAATCCCAACTAGTCACATTTTAAGTGCTTAATAGGCACATAGGACCACTGGCTACCATATGCCATAGTGTGGCTCTCTAGTGCTAGTAATCAGTTAAAAACACCTAGCATCTTTTTTATGGCTGAGTAATATTCCATTGTATATAATGCCATTTGCAGCAACAGGGATGGACCTAGAGATCATCACACTGAGTAAAGTAAGTCAGACACAGAAAGACAAATATCATATGATATCACTTATATGTGGAATCTAAAGAAAAGGGTATTAGGTGGGGGGAGGGATAAATTGGGAGATTGGGACTGACATATACACTCTACTATATATAAAATAGATAACTAATAAGAACCTACTGTATAGCACAGGGAATGCTACTCAATCCTCTGTAATGACCTATATGGGAAAGAAATCTTTAAAAAAAAAAAGTGTATATATGTATAACTGATTCACTTTGTGTACACCTGAGACTAATACAACATTGTAAATCGACTATACTCCAAAAATTTTTTTAATGTTTTAAAAATTAAACGAATAAAAAATAAAATCACCTAGCTTCATTCATCCATTCGTTCATTCATTCAAGTTTGAATGACTTTTCATTTTTTTTCAGAGCAAAGTCCAAATTCCTTAACATGGCTTACGTTCCATGATGATCAAATCTCAGCTTATATATCTAGTCTCACTGCTCACCACTCTCCAAGCTCCAGAGCCCCAGAATAATTCCTATTTTGCTTTCTTATTTGGTGCTCTCTTCACAGATCTTTTGCCTCTATCCCCACCTTCACCTCCATTCTTTGAGGTTTATGCTTTGTACAAGGTCTGGCACAGAAGTGGACTGAATAAATACATTGTTTAGTGAGGAAGTTACTTATTAAGTATATTTCATGAATAAATTTACCCTACAAAGGTTGGGGGGGCAGTAATTACATTTGCAGAAAGAGAGTGAGAGAGCCTGTAGGGGGACACAAATGAAGACTTCTTTTGCTTAAATACAAAGATTAAATGCTTCTCTAGGGGAAGAAAAGGACCCTGGCTGAGTAATTATGTCTGCTCATCCTATCAGATCGGAAAAGGTCCTATGAAATGAAAATGAGAGGGAACAGGATGATGGTACCTCCATCTAAAACACCTTGGCAAGCCCAGCTCTCACAGCAAGCTGCTCAAAGCAGTTGGCGGACTATCTTTAAAGCTAGTAGTCATCCCAAAGGGATAAGTTAAAAAATATAAGTTTCTTTGAGTATGTTGATATTTGCAGAAATGAGGCATACCTCTCCCTCGTGGCTTTTAAAATGTAAGACAAGATCCATAGGCCCAATATTGGAAATAAATGATGAAGGCTGTATGGCAGTCTTCCCCAGTCTGGCTAATGATATCACAGAGAGCTTTGTCCAAAATTAAGAAATGTTACCGTACTGCAGAACTGGCCATGTTAGGGTCCCAGCTCTCTGGATAATTAAAATGCCCATTTCACTGCTCTGAACCTTTGTACAAGCCCTAAGATTTCAGGAATCTGCTTTTGCTGCCTGTACTTTCTTCCTAGTCTTTTTTTTTTAAGCTTTAATATGTGATTTTTAAAAATATATTGAAGTATAGTTGATCTACAATGTTATATTAGTTTCTGGTGTACAGCAAAGTGAAATGATGCCGTTTGCAGCAACATGGATGGACCTAGAGATTATCATACAAGTGAAGTTAAGCCAGGCAGAGAAAGACAAATATCATATGACATCGCTTCTATATGGAAACTTCCTAGTCTTTTGTTCTTAGCTGTGCATCTTGAGGGTAAGATAGTTGTTAAGTTCATCTTTGATAATATTTAATTAAATTAAGTTTAAATTACCTAATGATTACCTAATCTACAAGTGCTTAAAAATATATAACCCTGGGCTTCCCTGGTGGCTCATTGGTTGAGAGTCCACCTGCCGATGCAGGGGACACGGGTTCGTGCCCCGGTCCGGGAAGATCCCACATGCCGCGGAGCAGCTGGGCCCGTGAGCCATGGCCGCTGAGCCTGCGCGTCCGGAACCTGTGCTCCGCAACGGGAGAGGCCACAACAGTGAGAGGCCCGCGTACCACAAAAACAAAAACAAAAACAAAACAACAAAAAAAATACATATCCCAAGAATAGTAACAGATTTGTATTAATTTATTTAAACAAGTTATTATAATATGTTTACACGATGTGCTAGGATTTAGGGGTACAGCAATAAATTAGACCACTTCCTTATTCCAAGGATTTTAAAATCTAGTGAGGGAGACTTAGGCCAGTACCTTACAGCAGAGGAACTCATGTAGTATTTGTTAAAGAATAATTTAATTCTGGGATTTAGGAGTGTAGTCTGGGATTATTATATTCCCAACAGCCAGTAGATGATCAGTACAGACCAGGTACACATTGACTGTTAGATGAATGAATGATTGAGGCTGTGACTTTTTCCCTTCTTTCCATATAGTAATCATAGTTCTCTAGTTCTCTCTTTTCAAAAGGCTCAAGGAAAAAAAAAAAAAAAGCAGAGAAAAGCGGAGAGGGAAGAAAGTTGGATTTCCTGCTTACTTTATCAGGCCAGCAATCAAGCAAACCTCCTCCCCCTGGGCTGTTCCATTGCAAAGTTTGACTTAAATTCACCCTTGCAACGCACCAAATACTTCCCACCGGAATTATTCCTTAGGATCCTTTTTGATTCTAACATATTCCTGAAAAACTCCATTTCAGGTGAATACTTCAGGAGAGCACTTCAGGAGAACTTCAGCAGAGGGAACTAAAGGGCCATTGCACCGGACTGACTGGCTGGGAGGTGCTCAGGCATTGGGGAGATCATGACTTTATTGTTTTAGAAATTTCTGCATATGGCATTCACATGCAACTTTATGTTTGCCTAGAAGACCACATCTACATATGGCAAACAGAGAAAATATATCAATAATATTTTGCTAAATTTGCTATTAAATGCCAGGGTATTTGTTTCCCATCATTATTAATTGCCCTGATATTTGTGAGCAAACATAAGTTTTGTCTCTCTTACTTAATTGAAATTTCATTATAAGCAAGCAGAAGTGTTGGAAATGACCACATAAGTATGCATGCACACAACTACAGGCTTTTAAATCAGTTATTCATTTAAGAAAGGTGATTGAATTCTTTCTAAATGAAATGCACTCTGATTGGTACTGAGGAAAGAGAGCCTGCACAAGCTCTAGTTGAGGTCCTACTGTGTGTTTGGCTCCTTGAATACTTATACGACCCTATTAAATCTTCGTGATTTTTAGTGGGTTTTGTATTGTTATCCCCTTTAAAAGTGAGGAATTGAAGACTCAGAGAGGCTAAATGATTTACCCAAGATCACATAGTATGTGGTAGAGCTAGAATTTCAATCTTTTTGCCCAATTTTAAAACGTGAATTTTAACAAAAACAAAGCTAAGTAATATTTCCGGTCCACCTGCGGCTTCCTCTTAATCTAAATCAGTGGTTCTCAACAGGGGGTGATTGTGTCCCCCAAAGGGACATTCGTCATTGTCTGGAGACATTTTTGATTGTCATGAATGGGGGCCACTACTGGCATCTAATGTGTAAAGGCCAGGGATTCGACTAAACCTCCTATAACATGCAGGGCAGGTCCCCACAGCAAAGAACAGTCCAAAATGTCATTGCTGCCACTGGAGAAACCCTGGGATGGATGAGAATAGAAGATATCATATTAGCTAAATTCTTTTAGTTGCTGGACATAAAAACAATAGCTACTTTACACTTTTAAAAATAATTTACTGGAAGGGTATTGAAATATTTTGTGTCATTAAAAGAAGAATGAAACAACCCACGACTTGGAAGTGGACGGTTGTTCATGGTTCTCAGTAACAGGGATTTCTGGACTGTCCTCTCGAAAACACTGCCACAAACATGCCTCACTCAGCTTCTAGAGCAGTCAGTCTCTCCCTCTAGGGAAAAAAAAAAAAAAAAGAATCAGAATAACTCATTTTGGGTTAGGTGACTTTCTCTGTACACTGTGACACAGTGTGACCCATCCATTTGTCCTAGAGACCATTTCCACAAAAGGCAGCCTCTCCAAGAGAGGTCTACCACCAACCTGTGTTCGTTTCCTCTGGCATAAGTCACTGAGCAATGTCACTTGGGGACATAGATAATATATGTCATGTGAGTTCAAGGTGAGAGAGCATTTGGATCTTCTTTAGCTTCTTAGCGCCAAAGATTAAATATGTAACTGTTATTATTTTTTAAAACCCTTGGTGGTATTTTAGATTCCGACTAGATGATCCCTCAAGGCTTCACTGCAGTTGGGGTTTGACTGGATCTTTAGATCTTAAGTATAATTTACCTGCTTATGAGCATTCATCCGTTGATATTTAGCTTAGTTCTGCAGGAAATTGGGCCCTTGTTTATAGATCTCACCTTGCCTGCAAGGCTGTCAACCCAGTTCTTCCATCTCAGTGCCGTAAGGCACTGCAATTTTTTTTTTTTTTTTTGTAATTGAGAGCTAGTGTTTGTATTGCCTCTAATGATGGTAAATACCACACTAGAAAAACTTTCACTGTGTGTACAATTTTAATTCAGGTTTATATTTGGGAAACATTTATAGAACACCCATTATGTTCTCATCACCTAATGTTCATGTTACATCCTTCTGTTATTTCATAGTTACCCATTCTAGAGAGTAAGATTCAGAGAGGTGAAGTAATTTGCCTAATATTATAGCTAGTGAGTAGGAGTAAAGACTTCCAGGCAGGTTTACTGGTTATTCTCCACCCACTCCACCCCCGTCAATCTTCAGTCCTGTCTTGTTCTGTGACCTGGGCTGGTTCAGTATCTTCAGAGGGTCTTTGCTCTCTGGTCTCTGGTATGTTTTGGGTGCTGGGATGCAACCATAGGAGACAGGCTGGCAGAGGGAAAGAAGGGTTAAACTGTTTCTCTCCCCACTCTCACTGGTTTTGGGCAGTAGCTTCACCTTCGGTGACTATAGCTGCTGGTAGGTGAAACTTCCCCACACACCATGGCTCTGGCTCTTACAGAGAGACCCTCTTTCCTCTCCTCGACATCTCAGACAAAACTGTGGGAAAATAACCTTGCTGTTGCTTGCCCTTTCTTGGACACCTCAGCATTCTTTATTGTTCCATTTAAATCTGCGTCTATGAAAACTTTCTTCATCCAATTCCCTTGACTTAAGCCCTTTTGAGTGGAATTCTTTTTTTTTTTTCCGGTACATGGGCCTCTCACTGTTGTGGCCTCTCCCGTTGCGAAGCACAGGCTCCGGACGCGCAGGCCCAGCAGCCATGGCTCACGGGCCCGGCCGCTCCGCAGCATGTGGGATCTTCCCGGACCGGGGCACGAACCCGTGTCCCCTGCATCAGCAGGCGGACTCTCAACCACTGCGCCACCAGGGAAGCCCTTGAGTGGAATTCTTGATGCTCTATTCTAGAGCTTCATCTGGCATACTCTAGTCTCTCTGAAGTTGAGGGTGAGTTTTTCTTCTGCCTGGACCACCTCTCACTGGGGCTCCAAATGGGAGCCTCCCCCAAGTATCTCATTTAAAGTTGGGCTGAGACCACAGCTTGGAAAATGTAACTTACTTGTAAGAGATTCCTGGAATATCATTTCTCAAATCTTGTCTGATGTCTTTTAGCAATATCACTGGTCCCTAAAATCTAAATTGTGTTTTTCTTGGCTGCTGGGAAGCTTAGAGAAAAATTTAATAATCAATTATAGTCATTCTTGTTTATTTTTAGAGCACTTGTATTACCTTTTCTACTATTTTTTTTCATTGCCATTTTAGCATGTATCGTATGTATCTAATACATTGTGTGTGCTTTTTGAGGTAAGGTAGCTTATGTGGTGTTTGTAATAGAAAGACAACTTGGTGCAAGGGAAGAAGACTGGAATTGGACTAGAGATTCTGTTTCAACATGAAATTGCAGAGCCCTTTTAAAGTTAAATTTTCTCATCTGTGAAATGGGATTGACATATATACACTAATATGTATAAAATAGATAACTAATAAGAACCTGCGGCATAGCACAGGGAACTCCACTTTGCTGTATAGTAGCAACTAACACAATGTTGTAAAACAACTATAGCCTAATTTAAAAAAATATGTATATAGTTCCAGGCCAGAGTTGTACAGGATATAAGTTTGACCTAACACAAAGTCCCCCTCAGTTGCCTCTGACTTAAGGACTTCTAATAAAAGACATAAAGGACAGAGTGGTTGCAGCTGAATAGAGGCAGCCACAGTGGAGCTTGAGCAGGCACCTGAAGGGATGCAGACAAGTTAGGATGGAGGCTGATACTGAAGACTTCTCAGCTAACATCCTGTATTGTAAGAGAAGCAGCCAGAAGTCACTGGGGCCAAAGCCACCAGAAGGAGCTCATTGATGACGGAGGGAGAAGAGTGAGGGGTCAGGGCAAAAGGCTGCCTCTGGAAGGCAGGTTCAGAATCCATAAGAAAGCAAGGTGACTGTTTCTGTGGCATCTATTGAAAAAATTAATTTACAACATTTTGTTTATATTAAAATAAACATACACTGTGGAATAAGATGTACATTTTTGAATATACGTCTAAACAATACCCAAGAATTTGGAGTTTGCCTCTTTGGTCTGTAGCCCCAGACACTCAGTGTAGACCTCTGTGCCCCTCCAACATGGGCATGTTTTCATGGACACATTTGAGCAGTTCTGTTTTAAGAACATAGGTTCTCTCAACTTCAGGATCGAATATATTCACAAAGTGGATGATCTTGAACACGTCACTTAACCACTGTGAACCTGTCTATTAAATGTAAATAAAAATGTCAAACACAAGTATTGGGAGGATGAAAAAAGATACAACTTTGTAAAGCTCTGTGAACTTGGTGCAGAGTAGGTGTTAAATTAATGTAAAGCCCCCCACCTCTCACCTCTTTGTACATTGTTATAAAACCAACTGGAAACCAGTGATACCTCCGCTGCGTGTTTAGTTTTCAGCCTCACATCATTAGGTGAGCATGGAGTGCAACCAAAAATTATGAAATGCAATCTGTCTCTTTAATAAAAACAGGGAAATTACAAACATAAAATTCATTCATAAAATACAGAAATAATTAGTTCACTGCCCTGTTCACAATATCCTGTTTCTAAAAGAGCCCTAAACCAGAATATTCCACTAAACTTTGTGACAGTTATTGATCTAATTTAACGCTTTTTGTTTGTTAAAGCTTGTTGTTTGCCAGAACCATAGATTATCAAGACTAGGCAATATTAGCCCAGGAAATCAACATTCATCTAATAGAAATACAAATTCCAATTATTCCCCACATGTTATGGTTAAGCACCCAGGTTTCTTCCAAGTTCAAATCAAGGTACTGCAGAAAGTTACAGGTTGGCATTTATACATGCATGAAGTAAATAGATGGAATGAATACTACCTTGTTACTTCAAAAAAAAATTCTAAATGAAGCTCAAAAGAGGTGAATTGAGAGTAGTTAAACAAATGTGCTGCTTCACCTGGTAGGTAATAAAGTTAAGGCGTTCATTAGTCCCAGCAGTGTTATAAGTTAAAAATGTAAGAAAGAAGAGACAGCACAATATGTTGTAAAGAATCAGGTGTCAGTTCCACCATGTAAATATCGCTCAACTATACAATTCACAGTTTCTTTATGAAGATGGGCATAAAAATACTCACCTTATGGGACTGTCATTAAGACAGAAAAACAGATGTTTGCAAAGCACCAAGCACAGTGCTTGCAAGTGAAATGTGTTCCATAAATGCTGCTTTCCTTCCTTTTGAGTAAGTCTTCAGAAAATAAGGAATAATAGGTCATCTATGTGTCATTGTTTTCCAACTTTTTAATTGAAAAGATTCCCCTTTTCCATTTTATTTTTCCTAATGAAACTGTATGAAGTAGCTTATTGCATAAATATTTCTGCTGGATAAAAATGTAAATATGTCTGTCTGTATATATACACAAACACACACATATATTTGTTTAAAAAATGTTGAATGATGAAGAGTAAGGATGAGGAAGCTGAGAAAATTAGTAACTTTAATGAGGAATAACTTTTCAAGATGGGAAAATGCAATTGAGGTTACTACAGCAGCAGGATCGTTTCTGACTGCTCTGGGAGCAGAGTGATGGTATACAGTCAGGTGGGAAAAATAAGGCGGAATGCAAATCCTACCCCCACCAAAGCACTTAACCACTATGCTCTGAGTCTCAGTTTAATCACAGGAGAACTGGATACCCTGAGATCCCCACCTTGCCTATGCTTTTAGGTAAAGGAAGGTATATTCTCATGAACTATCAGAGCCTCATGTTTTCAGCATGTAAAAGACTTTCTTAAACTGCTTTTTTTCCACCATTTTGTTCCTAGACTAGTGAAATTTCTAAATGTGGTCTTTCAGTAAGGATCTGATATCACACACAAGTACCCAGTACTGAATAAAATCATTGTCGAAGACATTGTATCTATTTGAGTACATTAGAATTTTATATGATCTTTATCAGGAATGTGAGAGTTCAGCCTTTTAATATCTTACCAGCCTATGAAATACATTATATAACACTATTTTCATCCCCAAAAGTATTCACCATTTGGATCTAGGGATCCTTTGCTGTCCTGTCACATGTCACCATGGGTAAGGCAGATAAGAGTGATGAATGATGAGATTCAGGGGAAGGGTCAGAGCACTTTGAAATAAGCTTATCTCTCTTTTTCCCTTTCTCTTGCGCTCTCTCACTCTCTCTCATCTCTTTCATTCTCACTTTGTTCTCTCTTCTTTACTTTTTTAAGTAATAATAATTTATTGAAACCTTTATGTGGAACTGTAGGTGGTTTGAAACCTAGAGAACATAATCTTAATTCCTCTAGCAATCCTAGAAGATGGGCTATTATTTATTTTTTGAAGTATAGTTGATTTACAGTATTATATTAGTTTCAGGTGTACAGCATAGAGATTCAGTATTTTTACAGTTTATACTCCATTAAAAGTTATTACAAGATAATGGCTATAATTCCCTGTGCTACACAATGTATCATTGTTATCTATTTTATACACAGTAGTTTGTATCTCTTAATCCTATACCCCTAACATACTCCTCACCACTTCCCCCTTCTCACTGGTAGCCACTAGTTTTTTTCCTATACCTGTGAGCCTGTTACTGTTTTGCTATGTACATATGTTCCTATTATTTTTTAGATTTCACATATAAGTGATATCATATAGTATGTGTCTTTCTCTGACTTACTTCACTAAGCATAATATTCTCTAGATCAATAAACATTGCTGCAAATGGCAGAATTTCATTCTTTTTTATGGCTGAGTAATATTCCAGCGTATATTCTTCTTTATCCATTTGTCTGTTAATGGACATTTAGGTTGCTTCCATATCTTGGCTATTGTAAACAGTGCTGCTATGGACATTGCCATCCATGCATCTTTTCAGATCAGTGTTTTCATTTTTTCTAGATTTATACCCAGTAGTGGAGTTGGTGGGTCATATGGTAGTTCTATTTTTAGTTTATTGAGGAAGCTTTATAATGTTTTCTATCAGGGGTACACCAATTTACACTCCTACCAACGGTGCACAAGTGTGCCCTTTTCTCCACATCCTCGGCACATTCGTCATTTGTAGACTTTGATGATGGCCATTCTAACAGGTGTCAGGTGATATCTCATTACTGTCTTATTTGCATTTCTCTGATAATCAGGGATGTCGAGCATCTTTTCATGTGCCTGTTGGCCATCTATATGTCTTCTTTAGAAAAAATCTCTATTCATGTCTTCTGCCCATCTTTTGGTTACACTGTCTGATTTATTGCTATTGAGTTGTATGAGGTGTTTATATATTTTTGATATTAATCCCTTTTTGGTCATATCATTTGAAAATATTTTCTCCCATCCAGTAGGCTGTCTTTTAGGTTTGTCGATGATTTCCTTTGCTGTGCAAAAGCTTTTAAGTTTAATTAGGTCCAATTTGTTTACTTTTGCTTTAATTTCTTTTGCCTTAGGAGACAGATCCAAAAAATATTGCTATGACTTGTTTCAAAGAATGTTCTACGTATGTTCTCTTCTAGGAATTTTATGATTTCAGGTCTTATATGTAGGTCTTTAATCCTTTTTGAGTTTTGTTTCATATGTGGTGTAAAGAGAGTTCTAATACCATTATTGTACATATAGCAGATGAGTTTTACCAGAATCACTTATTGAAGAGACTGTCTTTCTCCATTGTATATTTTTACTTCCTTTGTTATACACTAATTGACCACAGGCAAAAGGGTTTATTTCTGGATTCTCTATTCTGTTCCTTTGATGTACTTGTCTGTTTTTGTGACAATACAATGTTGTTTTGATTACTGTAGCTTTCTAGTATCGTCTGAAGTCAGGGAGGGTGATACCTCCAGCTTTCATTTTTCTCAAGATTGCTTTGGCACTTCAGGGCCTGTGCAGGTACCTGCAGCTCTGATCAGAGGCCTCCAGTGCAAGTCCCCTTTGTCCCTCATAGCCAATCACTGCCCCTAGCCTCCGCCACCCCTGCCGTCTGGTTGTGGAATCAATCTACAGGGCAGATGGGGCCCACAGGTACTCTGGTCATGTATCAGGGGCATGAGCTGTGGTGGAGTGCCTGCCCTCAGAGAGCTGGGCTGCTTCTGATTTGCTGCTTATGTAAGTGCCAACATTGGCTGCTGCTGCCCCTCCCAGGCTCTACCCCAAGACCATATCAGTGGACTTCCCTGGTGGCACAGTGGTTAAGAATCCACCTGCCAACGCAGGGGACACAGGTTTGAGCCCTATTCCGGGAATATCCCACATGCCATGGAGTAACTAAGCCCGTGCGCCACAACTACTGAGCCTGTGTTCTAGAGCCCACAAGCCACAACTACTGAAGCCCACGCACCTAGAGCTTGTGCTCCGCAGCAAGAGAAGCCACGACACTGAGAAGCCCGCGCACCGCCACAGAGAGTAACCCCCACTCACCGCAACTAGAGAGAGCCCGCATGCAGCAACGAAGACCCAATGCATCCAAAAATAAATAAATTTTTAGTAAAAGACCATATCACCTCTGTGTCCCCAAGTCAAGTCTTTTCCCAGTTGTGGCCACTCCACATCCAGTGTTGCACTCTGACATGGAGTGAATAGGGCTGGAGCATTCGCTCCACTCTGGCTGGGGCACATAGTGAGGCAGTAGCAGGAAACCGGGCAACTGCTAGGACAGACCTATCTCCTCCCTGCCTCGGGCTCTAGCCTGCAAGCACAGCCTTCTCACAGGTGGAGTCCAGCCTTTCTGAGGCCCTTCTGTTAGTCCCAGTGGTCCTCCAGCCACCCAGGGGTGCTTGTCTTCCCCACATAGGACCCCAAGACTGCGGCATTCAATCTGTGGCTCAGGCTGTTCACACACGATGACAGGTGTCCATCCATGGAATCTCCATTTTCCTCTCAGTTCCTTCCCAGGGGCAAGGTTCTTGACCCATTCACTTTTAAACCCCTTTCCTGTCTGATCACGTGTGTATCTTTCTTATAGTTTTAGTTGTACAGGAGTCCTTTTGCCAGTTTCCAGTGATAATTGTTCCATGTGTGGATGCATTTTTGATGTGTTCCTGGGGGCAGGTGAGCTCCACAACCTCTTACTCCACCATCTTGATCCCAACTTCCATTCTCTCTTCCGTAAAGCTGTTTTTTTCATAGTAGAAGAGAAAAATGTGTTGATATAGAATGTCACAGAATCAGACTTAAAAAAAACATAGAGGTTCATATAATACTTTCTGTCTCTGTCTTTCTCGTAATAAACTGAGTATTATATGAGGGGCAAAGTGTTCGTGAATAATATTAAAAACTTTGGGTTGAAATTGGAGCTTTCGGAAAACAAATTTATAGAGAAAAGGAAACAGTATAAACCTACTTAACATTCTAATGACGGTGATCTGGCTTTGAATTTCGGACCACCTGAAGCCAAAGAGTAGAGGAATCAGGCAGGAACCTAGCTGCACTCAGTATTTTTTATTTTATATCACATATGTAGCACCAAAAGTGCCATTTGAATTGCAAATTAAATGTTCTCTGTAGTTTTGCTGATTCTCTAAATTGTATCAGTGTCTTGAATTGTCTGCCTTTTCATTTTCCAAGTGGTTTATAACAAAACCTGTTTTAAATGACTAAAAAAGGAAGTCTTCCCAAGACAAAATGAAAAGAAGCCAAGGTCGATGGTATAATAATAGCCATAACAATAATGATAATACAGCTAATTTTAAAAATGACAGAGCTCTTCAAGAAGCAGCATGGTGGGTTCTGGACTGTGGAGTTATGCAGATCTGGGTTTAAAATCCTGTGTGACCTTGGGCGAGTTATTAAACATTGGCTTACTTTTGCATAAAACAGTAATACAAATAGTATCTACTTAATAGGGTCGTTCTGATAATTAAATATGGTAATATGTCTACATTCCTTGTTACTAGACAAGATGATAACTATTAGCACAGCTTGCCTTATTTTTACATTCTTTAAAGCTCTAAATCACCTATGAGGAAATTGAAACACAGATCTTGAGTTATTAAGTTAATAAGAGGTAGAATCAGAATATGAATTTCAGATGTTTGGCTTCATCTCGTTCTCGTTCTTTATGTACCATCACAAATTGATTCACCGCAATGCCATTTTTCTACCCAGCTAAGGTTCATCAGTAACCCCTTTTAGTTCCACTTATATTAGAAGAGTAGATTTGACTGCACTTTTTGGGAACTCTTAGTACGTTCAGAAAGGAATGTTTATTTTAAACAGAGTAAAACCTATCCATAGTGTTATAACTCAGATCCAGAAATTTTAATTCCATAAAATATAGGGTCGCAGTATCGTGCAGTTATTGGAATGACCAACATCCTAGCTGATGAGAATGTGAATGAATGGACGATTAACTTATATCTGGATTATCATTACGTGTGACACATTACTGCAAGATTTTACTACAGTTAATCACTTCGTTAAAAAGTAAAGTTAATATAGATGCGGTATAACTCTAAGGGTAATAATACTAGTAACTATGGCAGGGAAAATGCTGCTGTAAACACTGATAAACAGTGGTTTACAATATCACCTCATTCCTGGAACACACACAAGCAGACTACATTTCCCAGCATCCTTTGCCTATGTAGCACAGCTGGGAAGACTGCATTTCACAGCTTCCCTTGAATGTGGCTGCTTGACATCTGGCGGATAGGATGAGGGTAACACAGATTCAAATAAGTTCCAAACCAGCTCTTAGAAAAATCCCATACAGTTCTTCTTTCCCCTTCCTACTTTCTGTGACCACCTTGGCAGGCACAACAGAGAAGGTATATTGATAGCTTTGGAGCAGCCAGGGTGCCTGAGCCCACCACTCACAGAATTGCTGAGAAGAAGAGCCTCCAAAATTTCACCAACCTTTTTTGGGTTAAGCCTCTGAGATTTCAGAGGCAATATGTTTCCACAGCCTAGCTTACCCTATCCTGGCTCATACAACAACTAGCATTGAGCACTGACTTTGTACCAGGCACTACCTCAAGCATTCTTTATATCTAGTTTAATTATCTTCAAGAGAGAGAGATAGACTAGGTATTACAGTTATAGCTATTTTTCAGATGAGAAAAATGAAACTTAGAGCAGTTAAGTAATGTACCTGTGATGAAAGTATCTAGCAGTGACTGAGCTGGTATTTGAATCCATATTCATATCTGTGTGTCTCCAGAGACTGTCAGCTTCATAAATAGGAGAACCTTCCATGTATTAGGTAAATAAACCATTAGTGTCTAAATAAGAAATCTCAGTAGGCTGATCTGCTCATCTGCTGGTCACGAGGGCCTGTGCTGTAAGGGGCCTCTGAGGAACAGGACGTGAGTCACAGAGCAGAGCGTGGCAGCAGGCAGCTCAGAAGCCTCCAGGGTTCTCCAGGATAAATGCAGAGACAACACCGTCTTCAGTGACGGTGCAGAAAAATGACTGTATGATCAATTTTATGAACAATTTCTGGGGTTGAGGAGAATCTTCTCACCTAGATAATTAGAGGAAGTAGAATTGAGTTTGTGGAACTATATAATGTGAAAAATATTTTCAATTAATAGGAAAGTTCGTTAGGCAGGAATGATAGAAGGCATGCATTCCCCTGCCATCACCGTGCCACATTTCAGGTGACTGCTGCCAACTTAATGGCAATAATTCCTTGCTGCTGTAGGAATTGCTTGGTAAGACTTTTTCTAGACCGAGATAACCAAGGAAACACACAGTATAAGTTACTGGTTTAGGTTTTTAGAACCCCCTTTTATTTTTCTTTAGTTTTGCATAGTGATTTTTGTCAATGGGTATGTTAGAGGGAGGTGCTACACAGAGTATCAACCGTACTTTTGTATTGGAAGAAGTTTATACACACATATGTAAATATATATGTGTATATGTACAGACCCATGCATAATACATGCACGTGTACCTGTGTGTGTGTGTGTGCTTGTATATGTGTAGTAACTAATGTAACCTTAAAAATACATTGTCGGGACTTCCCTGGTGGGGCAGTGGTTAAGAATCCGCCTGCCAGTGCAGGGGACACGGGTTTGACCCCTGGTCCGGGAAGATCCCACATGCTGCTGAGCAACTAAGCCCGCGCGCCCGTAACCCGTGCTCCGCAACAAGAGAAGCCACCACAATGAGAAGCCTGTGCACTACAGCGAAGAGTAGCCCCAGCTCGCCCCAACTAGAGAAAGCCCGCACGCAGCAACGAAGACCCAACTCGTCCAAAAAATAAATAAATTAAATAAATAAATTTATCTTAAAAAATACATTGTCTCTGATATGAGGAAAGAATTTACAAAGCTTTCAGGGACAGATGTTTCTTAAAATCCACAAACATAGGTGCACAGCTTAGTGCCCTGATGAAAAGCTCTAAGAGGCACCTATGGTATCAGATACTGTTTGAGCAAATAATTTTACTAAGTTCACAATAAATCATTTTTGAGCATTTACTTATCACTACCAGCTTGATACGAGATTAGGACAAGGCTTAGAAAAAACGTTAACACTCAAACACATGGGTTGTGTTTTCTTACAGCACTAAACTTCAGTTCCCACTCAGTTTTCTTAAAAATAAGCATGTATTGAATGCCTTCCATGCACCTGAGCATTCTGCCATTATGGAGATTCAAAAATGAATTTTATAGCACTCCTGCCCAAAAGGAACTTACAAGCTAGTGGGAAGACTGACTACCAATGGTGTTTGATCTGCTTTTGTTTTCCCTCTTCTGTTTTGTGTAGAAATGTAAGTTTCCCACCATGGTGCCTTAGGTGACACCTTGCACCATGCATCCTCATACACTGACCTCTCTGTATCAGGCTCCAAGCCTCTAAAGGATGGGGACTCAACTGTGTCTGGCTTGCAGCACATCAGAAAGAAGGTGTTAATTCACTTTCTTAAGATTGCTAATTAGATGTGGAATATTCTACTTCATCTTTGTCTTACAAAGGAGAGCTGGCTCACTGCACAGTTTCAGAAAAGGTTTTTAGCAGTTTTTCTGTTTAGTTATTATTGCTGCATCTTTTATCTTCCAGATTGGAAATATAAAGTTTGCAGAAGGCAGCAGGGTGTGTGTCTTCCTTGTATTTCAGGGTTAGGCTTTGAGTCAAGGAGACCAGTGGATTTTAGCTCAGAGTTTCCTCCCCCTGGACAGAGTGCAGATGATCTACACTTATTCTCTCCTCTGAGGTTAAGTCCTAAGTACGATGTGGGATTAAGCTGCATAATATATACAGAGCAATAAACAATAACTATTACCATTCTTAATATCATTTTGTATTTATATATCAGAGAAACTAATTCCTTTTGCTCCCAGAAATACTTAAATCTTGTCTCAATGTTTTCTGAACTATTTAAAATTATCTATCAGACTTGAATTCCATATTGATAGATTCAGTATGGTTTGGTTTATAGGTAAAAAGTGAAGCAACATAAATGATAAATGTGCTATCTTATAGGATATCATAACTAAAGTTTCTCTTACTTTAAATCTTTGAAATATTTTTCTCATAAAATTTATTTTTAATTAATGTTTTAAAGATTTCATACATAATATATTAGTAGGTTTCTTTATTCATACTTTTGCCATTTAGTGATCCTTTACAAATTTATTTATTGGATTCTTTCCCTTTAAGGTTTTTAAAACATTTTTATACAAACAGTTGTAAACATAGGCATACAGGATCTGCTGTGCTTTACTCTAAGATTGAACATCTCAAAGTGTGGCCTGTAGACCCCTGAGTGTCCTTGTGACCTTTAGGGACTTCATGAGGTCAAGACTATTTTCATAATAGTACTAAGTACTTAAAAATAGTACTAGTACTAAGAAATCATTTGCCTTTTAAACTGTGCTGACATTTGTACTGCTGGTGCAAAATCAATGGTGCTTATAATTGGTGACCTTTAGTATGAAGCAAGACAATGGGTACCAAACTATACAAGTGTCATTGCATCCTTCAGCATCATTTTCAGTTGTTTTTTTTTTTTAAGCCAATTTCACTTAATATCCTTGATGATGTAGTAAAAATTATTAGTTTTACCATCTTGAACCTAGAGAACACATATTTTTTTCTTATTCTGTACGATGAAATAGATACTCTCATGTTGTATTTTGAAGTATGATGGCACTGGTTTGATTGTTTGAGTTATGAACTGAACCAGCCACGTTTTCAAGGGACGTCATTTATACTTGAAAGAACAACTGGCAAACAAAATTATGGTTATTTAGACTTGGTTATTTGGTAGACATTTTCTTGAAAATGAAGGAAGTAACCTGTCACTTCAAGGAAAACACTAACAGTATTTGTTGCCAATGATAAAATTTAAGCTTGCAAGTAAAAGTTAGTATTTAGGAAACTTATTTCACTACCATCAGCTTGACAGCTTCCAATACTAGAAGACTTTTCTGTTGAGATAAGGGTGATACTATCAAATGCAATTTTTTGATCTTGTATAACGACGTGTAGACATTTGGAAGATCTGCATAGCTCAATGAATTAATATTTTTCTTAATGCCAAATACCTAATATAAAATCATGTGTAGGTCAAAACTCCATCAAAGTGCAGAATATACCAATGGATTTTAATGTAACACTAAATATTCATCAATGTGTTTTCAGATGCCACACTGCAAATAACCTTTAAGAAACTCCACTTGTCAAGTTTTGGGGCAGTATCAGTTATCTGAAAAAGCTATTAAGATATTCTTCCATTTTTCAACTACGCGTATTTGTGAGGCTAAATTTTCTTCATATGGTTCCATGAAAACAACATATCAAAACAGATTGAATACAGAGAACTAAATTGTCTTATATTGTTAGACATTATTTTTTAAATAATAGTATGAGAACTTGTCTTATTTTGTTAGACACTATTTTCTTAAAAGATGCAAAACTATAAACGAGTCCGCTTTATTAAGTGTTTTGTTTTGTAAAACAG
The DNA here is from genome assembly GCF_003031525.2 of Neophocaena asiaeorientalis asiaeorientalis. Classification (NCBI taxonomy): domain Eukaryota; kingdom Metazoa; phylum Chordata; class Mammalia; order Artiodactyla; family Phocoenidae; genus Neophocaena; species Neophocaena asiaeorientalis. The sequence continues at coordinate 109,049 of NW_020176572.1, read as the reverse complement.
TTATTTTTCATAAAATTGCAATATTCATGCTGATATAATGGGCTTTCTGTTATTCAGAAATGTATTAACAAATTATTTTTAAGCTCTTGTTTTTCATTTCTAACATAGTAAATATTAATAGACATAGCCCACATAAACAAAAGCTTTTTGGAGTCCTCAATAATTTTTAAGATTGTAAAAGCATTTGCAGACCACAAAGTCACAAAATTTGAGAACTGGTGATTCAGAGAACTTGGAAAAAATGCAGATGAGGAGTAAAATCTATATATAATAGCTCTATTCTCTACTGACTGAATGGCTCTAACTGAGTTAGTATGTCTCAGTATCCTTATTAATAAAATGAGTATAAATACACTAAATACATTTACTTTGCCATTTAAAAGATTTATAGGTTATTTATTGTAGCTATTATTATGGACAAATCCAGGAATAATAAAAACATAGACCCAGATTAATTACACTGAAGGAAATTGCTAACGTTGTCTTTTTGAACCATTCCAACCATAATGATTGTTGCCTCCAACCCTGGGCATGTTAATTACACCTAGTATACATCTTCCATAATTTTATTATTCCTTATTTCCAAAGTCTTGAGGAATAGCTTCCTCATAGAGGCTTTGCCTTAATGGCCAACAGTAAATCTCTTCTCTCCTATAGATATGCCCTACTTGGACTTCTGCTTATTATTCCAGAGGTCAACAGTGTGTGTTGCTTATGGGCAAGTGCAATATGTCCCATATTGTTTGTGTTCCAACACTTTTTACCACAGTTATTAGTGCGTTCAGGCTGCTGTAACAAAAATATCATACACTGAGTGGCTTAAAGGACAGAAATTTATTTATCACACTTCTTGGGAGGAAGTCCAAGATCAAGGCACCAGTAGACCTGGTGTCTAGTGAGAGAGCCTGCTTCCTGGCCCATAGAAGGCATCTTCTCTCTGTGTCTTCACATGGTGGAAGGGACTGGGGAGCTCTCTGAGGTCTTATACAAAGTCACTAATCCCATTCATGAAGGCTCCACTGTCATGACCCCATCACCTCCCAAGACCCCACCTCCAATTACCTTTCCTTTGGAATTAGATTTCAACATATAAATTTTAAGGGGAGACAAACATTCAGTCTATAGAACACAGGGTAGAGAATCAGTATCTGTGGCATTTGATTGAAATAGCTGATAATATGAATTATTTCAATAGAGCTATGATTGATTTTAAAGGTCCTAATAAAAAATATAGATAAACGAGGAACTTTGTACTCTTTCCTCTTTTCCTCTCTCTCTCCCATCTACCCTTTCATCAACCTGCCCATCCATCTCACATAAATTCAACATAATATGGAAAACTTTATTTATTTAATTTTAAGATGCCAGTAATTATAAAATTCACCATCAATGTAACCACAGCTCAGAGGAGAGGGATAGGGAAAAAAATTCAATATAAAATGAACTTGATTCTTATCAAGATAACTTATAAGTTAGCTACATGATTATAAATAATATTCTTCTTCAGTATGACTATCAACATTTTAGTCTAAACCTTCTTTGCACTGAGTCTAGAAAGTTTTATGCACAAATCACTTTTAGCCACCAACCGGTGTGCGTAATATCACAGTGACAATATTCTATTTCTCATAACCTCTACTTGTCATCCAGACTGTTTTGTCATATTACAAAATATATAATAATAATTTTGAGCCAAATAAAAAAAATACCTGGGATTTTCCACATTTGGATGAAGCTGACATTTTGAAAGTTCTGTTACTAGACTACACATTATGGGAAGTGAAATAGTCCCTTTTGCAAGTCAGCCAAAGGCTTTTGACAGACAGATGTTATGTTCCTGAGTGGGTAGTCCTTCATAATGCATAAATTGGTGACACTAACCTCTCCTAGGGTTGAAAATATCATTCTCTCTTCCAGAAATTTGATAGTTTCTACTGACTCTAATTGCAATGCCTGCTGTATGACAGATGATCTTTGACATACACAATAACTTTTCATTTCAGTCAAACTTTGTAGTAATGTATAATCTTCTTGAAGACATTTTAAATGACAATTAGGTATCCAGATTTAAATCAAAATTTAACTGTGTAATGTTAACAATCAAATAATCCAACTCAGATAACAATAGCATGGATGTAACTAACTCGTATGCTCACAGGCAAGACAAGATTTCTCTTCCTAATGGCTGTATTTTTCGTTCTCAGAAAAATTATATTCCAATTTCAGATACTTTAAAATTTGAAAAACAGGTATTTTTAAATCAAGGAAATATGGTATTATATATATATATATATATA
>NW_020176572.1:103189-106499 GCF_003031525.2 Neophocaena asiaeorientalis asiaeorientalis | reverse complement strand
TATATAGTATATACATACTTTTATTAATTATATGTTCATATATACGTATATGTACATATATAAACATACTTTATAATATATATGTAGTCTATATACCTTATACTGTATAGAGCAATATATTTAAATTGATGATATGAGTTTGTTTGTGGTTGTATATCATTAATGACACTGTAGATAATGAGTACAGAATTATTCCCTAAAAAGTAACACCATTGTAATAAAATTCTGAATGAGTAAAGATAATTGATTTTTTTTCTGAAAATATATATCTGTTGCTTTTCTGAAAAAACAAAAACAAAAAACTCTGATACATTCTTTTGTGGATAAATAACACTTAAGCACATGTCCTTGTTAAAGTAAAAGTTTTCCTGATGTGTTAAAATGGTAAGGCAGATTTTATTCAAGACTATTGCAATAGGTATAGAAAGTACTAAGATGGCATTTGTCAGTGTGATAGAAGGATTGGGCTCAACTCTGATTATAACAAGGAAAAGTGGGGATTTATTGCCAAGGAATGAGATGGGGAGGTTGAAGTGTGGAAAATTGCTAAGAGGACGCATCAAGGGGTAATGGATTTCTAGCTAGGCCAAGGATTCTTGCTGGATTCTTGCTGAAGGCAGTTCAGAGTTATCAGACATTACCTGTGGGATAAGAATCCTGATCAGATATCAAGGATGATCAGATATTGAGGATGTGGTAATCTGGATAAGTCGACTTAGGATTCTTGCTAAAACTGCGTGATATAAAGACTGACACAAAAGTCCAAAAGTCTAATTGGGAAGAGAATTTATAAGAGCCTGACTACAGTTCGGTTAAGGATAGACTCTGTCAGCCTATGAGTAGAGGCAAACAGAGGTGGATAAGCTACATTGAAGGGTGAAGTAAGACAAGTTTTCAGTTCTGTATGCAGGCAGCACAGAGGTGAGGGTATCAGGGACCTCAACAGAAGCAGAAATATGAAGTGTGAGGTCACTGGAGAAGCAAGAGCTTCCTGAGAATTATGAGGTCGGTAGAATGGGGAAATTTGCATTTCCCATTGTGGAGAGGGTGCTTCAAGGAATTTTAATTTCTTTTACTTGATGTATAATACACTCAGTCAAGTGCACACTTCTTAAGTATACAATTTAATGAATTTTTACACATGTATATACTCATACAACCATAACTTGAATCAGGATATAGAACATTTTCAACAACTAGAAGACCGTGTCCCAATTAGTAACCCATAAGGGGTACCACTATCATGGTTTTTATTAATAAAGCTAAGTTTCGCATGGCATTTTACCTATTTTTTAAATTAATTTTCTTTTAGATATTGGAACAAGTTGATTCCAGCAAGCTGGAGGCTTTTAGGACATCTATGTCCTTGTCATCTGTGATACACTATAATGACCATACAGTCAACCCCAAACAACACAGGTTTGAACTGCAAAGCATTGGATTCACTTATACACATATTTTTTTTCTACAGTAAATACTACCATACTACAAGCTCCATGTTTGGTTGAATCCACAGATATAGGGGAACCACTGAAACAGAGGAACATGGTATTGGGAGAGCTGACTATAAACTATATGCACATTTTCAACTGGGCAGACAGTTGGTGTCCCCTACCCCCCATGTTATTCAAGAGCCAACTGGATTTGTGTGGAGTATTCACTGTTGGCTTATCATTTTTCCAAGCACTTTAACTAATTAGAGATATATAGATACAAAGATAGTTGTTGATAGAGTTATACAGATTTGTAGATTCATAATTATAGTTGAGGGAATTGAAGCACATATATGCTAAATAAAACGCCCAAGGCTACACAGCTTGTAAGTGATGGAGTCAGGATACAAATCTAGGTAGTTTGGCTTGAGCCAGAGAGTTTAACCAATACTGTCTTCCATAAATTGTCTCTTCTAACTCTTATGGCTTTCAAATTTTAATTACTTGCAGTATGGTTTACTGAGACATTGAGCTATAATAGTCTACAGACCAGGATTTCAGCCGTGACTCTAGCATTCACAGAACAGCCTTAGGCCAAGGGTCATCTTTACATCTCTATCTTTGGTGGAGGAGTCATGCATACAGTTCCTGCTTATAGAGAAACTCCTGAGCTTTCTGCAGAGGAGGTGAGGCTGTATTTGGTGAGAGTTTCTCACAGAGGATAGGATTTTCTACCACTACTGGATAGTCTATGACTAAGACATTCCAACTGGTTCATTTACATGGAGTTTTGTTACACAATACCCACAGAAAATCAAATCAAGAAAAGTATTCATGTACTACAGAAGTATTCATAAAGTTTTCCCAGATTCAGAGGTGATTGTCCAGAATCTATAAGGATGCAAGGTGACAAATATTGTTTACCCTTGTGTTATTTTTACACACTTGAAGACCAAATGGTATAACAGTGGAGTAGAGTATGAATTTTGTGCCTAAAAGTGAAATTATTATGTAAGGTTATGCTCAGGAAATGGCATTGGTGTCATCCAGGCCTGTGTTGCCTTCCACCCAAGGCTCATATCCTGTGGGTTATCCCAGTTTGACAATCTAAGTAAATGTTGTCACCAACAACTCTATCCTTTTGCTTCTGTTATCTCAAACTTAACTCTTTAGGGGCAGGAACCTCCTTGCTGCTTCTAAAGACAGTTCATAAATTCTTCATATTTTAAACTATCTCCTACTGATTACTGTATGAAAACAAATACAGACTGTACACTTGGGGAAGTTCCAGAGTTACCAATTCCTTACAAATTCTCCCCTCACCATTGTTCCTTTATCACTTTTGGCTTAGCCCCTGCTCTCACTAACAGCGAAAAGTTTCATGAAATAGAATTTGGGTCTTCTCTAGTTCAGGATGATTCTGTCACCGAGGTAATCATTCTCCCCCCTGCTCCACACACACACAAAAAAAGTTGCAGAACAGAAATGGCTGGAAACATGAACCTAGTGGCCTATTTCTCCCACAAGGGAGTGCCTGCATGGGAAACCTCTAGATTCACTCAACAAAGGACTCTCTTCTTGGCCCTGTAGTCAATTAAGAGAAATTGATGTGAATAAACATCAGAGTTGTGGGTAGAGAGAGCACTAAACCAGGAGTCAAGAGGCCAGTGAAATAGCTGGAACTCTGTTTTCTAAAAATTGTCTTTGACTTACTACCCATTATGTACCAAGTTCTAGCGGCTAAGTATTTGTCCCACATTATATATAGAAAAACTGAGGCTCAGAAAGAATACCTAAGGCACTTTCCTAGGGCCATACCCCTGGAAATAGTATTTTCTACTTTTTTTTTTTTTTTTTTTTTTTTTTGGGTGACACGG
>NW_020176572.1:44043-102997 GCF_003031525.2 Neophocaena asiaeorientalis asiaeorientalis | reverse complement strand
GTTTTTTTTTTTTTTTTTTTTTTTTTTTTTTTTTTTTTTTTGCGGTACACGGGCCTCTCACTGTTGTGGCCCCTCCCGTTGCGGAGCACAGGCTCCAGACGCACAGGCTCAGCGGCCATGGCTCACGGGCCCAGCCGCTCCGCGGCATGTGGGATCTTCCCAGACCGGGGCACGAACACGTGTCCCCTGCATCGGCAGGCGGGCTTTCAACCACTGCGCCACCAGGGAAGCTCAGTCTTTTCTACTTTTAAACTCATATCTGTCAAACACGAAAAAGCTGTGCAGTTTTCCTATACCATTTCATACTGCTTTCAATACACCTCACAGTTTCACTTCATTTCTGTCTTTAATTCAGCAAAATATTTATTGAGTACCTCCTATTCACCAGGAACTATGCTAGGTTCTGAGTATAAAGATAATGGACAAAATATACATGGTCATTGAGACAAAAAGTCAAGGGGGAAGACAGACATTAGCCAAATAATCACGTATACATGTCACTCGCCAATGATAAGGAGAGGTTCATTCAGCTATGGAAATATATAATAGAGGAATATGAGCCGTAGTGGCCGAGTCAGGAAAGCCTTCCTTGAAGAAGCAACAACGCTACTGACAGCTGAAGGATCAATAGGCAAAGTTGGAAGGGGACAGGAAAACATTGCAAGGCAAGGGAATAGCACATGAAAAGGCACTGTGGCAGCAAGAAGCATTGATGTTAGAAGACTCCAAGTGTCTGGAAACAGAGGTCAAAGATGAACATGGGGCAAAATAAGTTTTGAAAGGTTAATGGAAACAGGGCTTCAGACCCTGTAAGAATTTCAGTCTCTACCCAAAGTGCAATGAAAAATTATTTAAATATTTAATCATGTTTAATGTGATCAACTCTGTGTTTCAAAAATATCAAAAAATAGCTAAGAAAAACTTGAAGGAAAACAAAGCTTAGGGACTTATGCTACTAGATATAAGGACCTATTATTAAGTTAGAGTAACTGAGAGAATGTGATATTATTGAAAGGATAGACAAAATAGATCAGTAAAACAGAATAAAGAACTTAGAATCAGATCCACACATTTAAAATGACTTGATTTATGGCAAAAAAAAAAAAAAATGACAACACGGTACAGTGGGGTAAGGATGTATGATGTTTTGAACAGTGTTAACTAGTGTTTTAGATTTGATACACATATGGAAAAAAGGTCATGACCTCCTACTTCTCACCACATAAATTGCAACTCTAGATGGATTGTAGACCTAAATGTGAATAGTAAACTGCTAACAACAACAAAAAAGCATCTGGGGACTAGGGCAGAAAACTACACAGGAGAGGATCTTTATAACCATGGAGTAGCCAAAACATTTTTGACCAGGACATAAAAAATACTAACTCTAAGGAAGATATTGATAACTTGTACTATATTTGGATTAAGAATTTTGATACTTAAGAGAGTGAAAAGGCAAGCCACAGAGTGTGAAGAGATATTTATAATACATACATCTATAAAAGGTCTTGTGCCCAAAATACAAGATTTTTTCCTATACATCATTAGGAAAAATAGGAACAATTCAATAGAAAAAGGAAGAAATAGTTACTTTAGAAAAGATGCTTAACAGTCATTAGAGAAATGCAAACTAAAGTCAGGATGCACTACCATTATTAATTACTAGAATGACTAAAATGAATAAGAAAAATAATACCAAGTGTTGGCAAATATATAGAACAACTGAAAATGTTATGCGGTGCTGAAAGCAGTGTATTTTGTAATAACCACTTCTTTAAATTTGTAAAGCTATTTGTCGTTATCTACTAAAGCTAGCCACATGATTGGAATTGATTTGGCAATTCCACTTCTAGGAATATACCCAACAAAACTTCACACATATGTTTATCAAAAGACATGTGCAAGAATATACCTGGTCGCACTGTTTTTAATAGTCTCAAACTAGAAACTACCACGTAGTAAGTTGCCTTATGGGCCCCAGTTCTTTACCCCTTCCTGTGCCCGTGTCCTTTCCCATGTGACTTAGAAATTTTGACCAAATCCACTCCATGCGCATGTTGTACTTCCCTGCTGCTTGATATTGGACTCTTTCATGTGGCATGCTTTGGCCAATGGGATGTTGGCAGACACAAACTGATTAAAGGCTTGAAACACACTTGTGTGATTGGGCTTGTCCTCTTATGCCTCTGCCATTTCTGTGACAAGAAAATATTCCAGATTAGCTTATTAGTCAAAAAAGGATGAGAGACACAAGATAAAAGTCACCCAGCAGCTCACAGATACAAGGCTTGAGGCAGAGTGACCCATCTGAGCTAGTGATGGAACTGACGTGCTCCTTCCTGGGGGACCATTTTCATTAGTCCCCTTGAGTAAGTGAGGCATTCCATTCTCCCAGTGGCTTCAGCTCAGTCCTACTACCCTAGGCTTAGAAAAGGCACTACCAAGAGTCTGACAGTTTTGTGGAAAAATCTCTGGAATATCACTTATCACCTGACTTTGGACAGATTTCATCACTGTTCTGAACCTGTTTCCCTACATTTAAAATGGATACAATATCATCTAAATTGGAAGCTGTTATCCTCATAATCCAGGAAGTCCTTGCCTTTACTCAAGTAACAATTAAAATGCCTTCTATATTTACATCCAGAATCTAATTATTTCATTAAATAGCCCTTAGAGATAGATACTATTATCTCCACTTTATGAAGGAAGAAACTTGTAACAAAATATTTGTACTTAATTTGTAAGGCATTAGGAACTGCAACATGGTTTGAAGTATGGAACAGTTGGAAGATAATTGTATCACCCCAAGTAAGAGGAAAATGTGATGTAACCTAGAGAAGCAGAAGGAGGTGAACAGATTCTGAAGACATTTGGAATATAAAACTGGCTGAATTTGATGATTGATTACACATCAGAGTGGTGAGAAGCATAAAAGAGGAGATTATAACTTGGTTCCCTTGGTGTTTGGAGATACCATTCACTGAAGTTGGGCACCCCATGGGGATGACACATTTGGGAGGTGATAACAAGTTCATTTTTGGACAGGTTGAGTGGGAAGTAATTGTGCCATGCCTAGATAGAGATGCTTAAAAGGCAGTTGGATAAGATCTCAGTCTAAGGGGAGAATCTGCGCTAGAATTGAAAGTTATCCTTATTTAGTTGATAAAGCTACTTTAGAAAATACACCATGAACTCCACTTTAGTTGCATTTGCTTCAGTAAAGAAAGCATTTAACCCTTCTGAACACCAATTTCCTCATCTTTTAAATGAGAAAAATAACATGACTTATCTTGCCAAATAATTTCTGATAAGAATTCAATTACAGAATGAGGGTGTAAGTAGTTTGTAAACTTTAAATTGCTACCTAAAGGAAAGAATTATTAGTCTCATTGTCTTTAGTGGCGGGTTGGAGGTAACTTTCCAAGCACCTGATCAAGTCTCAATAGCCTACTGAGAATTGCTGGAAATCTTTTGAAAAATAATATTACTTTGGATAACTAGCATTTTTAATAGCCAAATCAGGATAAAGTAAATCAAATGTAAAGATATTGAATGAATAAATTGTACTATTACCTAAGTAGAAACAAATGTTGTGGGTACATCCAGGCACTTCTATTTTTAAAAAAGACTACAGTTCCATGTTCATGTAATAAAGAAACTGATACCTGCCTTCTCTTCATCAATAACAGGTTGGGGATTAAACAGAAAATATTTTCTTTCTTGGACATCTTCATTATAAATACATACTCCTAGGTAACTAAGGGAGTTGATTTGCTGTTAGGATTATTAGTCAAGGCTATTAAATATTGGAAGGTATCTACCCCAAACTGAAGATTTTCACTATAGAGGAGTTAGTCTAAACTCTTCTTTATGATACTAATTTGAGAGCAGGATCAAGTGTCTATATGGCCCCTTTCATCTATAACTATATATATATATATTCAATGTAAAAAAGATATTTCTGGGTTCTCTATAACTGAGGTCATGCGTTCCACTCCTTCAGAAGTGCACCATCAGGTCATTAGGATGTAATTTCAAAAGAAACAAGTGACTAAGCACACATCTGTGTTACTTGGCCTGTAATTATCATCTGCTCTTTCAGAATATCATTCCTGTAGGTCCTAGACCTCACTGGGACCTTAAGATACAGATTCTGTCTCCATAACCCGGCTCTGTTTGTGCAGCTTGGACCACAATTCATTCACATATGTACAGAGTCAAAGGGCTTGGAAAGTCAGTCTCTTCCCTGAATTTAATTCAGTTCCACCTACATGCATCAATTTCCTTTTTGTGCCAGGTCCTAAAGTACTAAAAAAAAGCTATTGTAGTAAAAACCTCAAGTAACAGGAAATCTTAATAGACAGAAATGGAAAAGCACAAAGGATGCTTGGAGACCAGCGGTTGTGCAGAAGTTCTAATTGGGCAAACCACAAAACCCATATATCTCCAAATTTGTTTTCAGACAACTCCACATGATAATCAAAGTGCCACGTAAAAAATTAATCAGGGCAGCCCTGTTAAGACCGTAGAAAAAAAAATGGTAGCAACCTTGGACAATATTCTGGGGATCTTGGCGTACTTTTCAGGATGGGGGAGGTATTTGAATACTCCTGTTGTCATTGTTGTTTGGTCAGATTTTTTATTTGAAAATAAAGGAAACAAATGTGTGTTTTTAAAAAATGAAACAATGCATGCAAGATATATGGGTTACCTCGTATGAGCTGGTGATCAGATTGAAAGCTGCTTCTGGCTTCAGGCACCTTCAATAGTGAGCTGTCTTTCCAGATCTGTCAGTAAGTGTCACTGGAGCTGGTTACATCTGAAGTAGGGACAGGTAAGACTTCCTCCTGCTGTGGGTTGAAATCACCTTTATTATCTGAGCTGTCCATCTGGTGAGTGTGTTGTATGTTTGTGTGCATGTTTTACTTTCCATCTCTCGCAGTCCATTTCCAATACTAAACGTGATGTAGGAACTGATAATGGAATGACCTTGAGGCCAAAATATGTGGAGTGAATAACGGTCAATAAAATGGACTATGACAGGTATTTCATAAAAGAGGTTTGCGAACAGATGACGTTTTACAAAGAAAATAAACTAACGTTGCTTTTTTGTTCAGGTGCCAAAGTGATTTGCTTTTCTCTGCTCTAGCAGATTCTGATTGACTTTTTTCTCCTGTGAAAATGAGGAAATGGAAGGAAAAAAAAAAAGGTTGCTCTATGTGATCCATTCAGTAAGAGGACAGACCATTAATAGTTACCTTTTTTCTCATTTTGCTATTTCTTTTAATGCTAATGGAAGAGAATCTCAATTTGCTGAAACTTCAGATATATTAGCCATCATAATAGTTAATACTTACTGAGCACTTATTATGTGCCAGTTACATTACTAACTACTTTGTAGGTGTTATATACTTCACACACAAACTCTGAGAGGAAACTAAGATGAAGGGAGTTTAAGCATTCTGCCTAACATTTAGAAATAAAACTGAAACACAAACTTAAGTTCCTCTGAAACCAAACATTTGTGCTTTTAAATGTTGCTTCTTTTTTCAATTCCTCCCTGTTCCTTGCTGGAGGTACTGTGCCAGGTACTGGTGAAGAATAAAAAAATGGAACAAGAGAGAGATCCTCAAAATGAACTCTTACGGGTTTCAAAATGACAACAAACATATAGACATCAGAATGGTACACCATGGAGTGGACAGAGTGAGAAACACAGCATATTGGAGGACCTTTGCACATGTAAAGAGAGTATCAATATGTAGATTAAACCAACTGGCATAATGGGGGTGTGGATACAGACCCAAAATATCTGTACGTTCTGATTTTTTTTCAAGAGAAGCTAAAAATACAGATATTTTTGTGCTCTTTTCCAAGTTGATAAATAATTTATCTCTCTCTCTATCCATCCATATATCCTAAAGGATTATACAAGTCAAACTAAAAATATCTGTGAGACAGATTACAGTATTGGTCTTCTAGTAAATATATGTGGAATAGAGTAAAGATTGTATACTTGAAATTAGATTGGCCTGGATTATACTCCTATGCTACCACTTATTAGAGTTAGGAAGTTGGGCACACTTGTTGTCTTTGAGGGCCAGTTTTCTCACCTGTAGAATGTAGAGAGAGTATTACTAAACCTCCTAAGTTTATGGAGAAGATTAAGTGAGATAAAACATGTAAAGCTGGTAATACAAGTTTAGCACACAGTTGACAATGCATATATTTTTTCTCTTTTACTCCAACCAGAGGAAGATAGATCCATAAAAGCAAAGCATTGTTGGTTGGTAGTATCTAGAATGGCTTACTGAGAAAGTGGTCCATTTGAGATGGACTTCAAAGGGGGGTATTATTTGGAGAAAAGTGACCCTCATGAAAATAATGTTATAAGTGAAATCTAAGTGTTAGGATTATTTAGAAAGTGTACAACTCTTTTTTGAATAATATATAGTTTGATGTAAGCTCTTAACTGGAGATAGGACTTGGAACATATACTGTTGTGACATACAGAAGGCTTAAAATGCCAAGGTATGGAGTATAATTATAATTGAGAATGCAACAAAGAACCACTGTGTTTTGTTTTTTTAATTATTATTTATGGAATGACATAATCAAGTTGACCTAGGGAGCTTAATCTTGCAGCACCACAAATAGTGGATGTGAGGGAAAGGCCAGCAGTGGGAAAAACAGTCAAGAGGTGACTCAACTAACTCAGGATATGGTCTGTGATCTACTGTTAGTGGAAATGGAGGAGAAAATCTAGGTGAGAGCAATCCTGAGAGATTAGTGGAAGACACTTAAGATATCAACTTTCTTCATTGTTGGAATTGCTGATTATAGATGGGAGGCAAGAAACAGAAGGATCAAATGTGAGTTGAGACCTGGGAGGACATAGAAGTGAAGGAACTACACAATCCAGGAGGGATCAAATCCTTATTCTTCTACTTGCTCCCTGTGTGACTTAGGGTAGATTGCTTCACACTTTGAATGCTAGCTTCTTCGTGTGTTAAATAAGAATAAAAATACCTAGTTCCAGTGCTGTTTTGAGAATCGGATGAGGTGGAATGTTTAATTAGGATAGGCCTGGCATACAAATAGTCTCTCGATAAATGTAAGTCCACCATTTTCTCCTTCACACCCAATAGGGTGCTCCTTGGGGCAGGATATGACATTTTTTTCCCTACCACTTTCGTCTCCACAGGAGATATTCAACCTTTATACCACCCAGGGGTGCTCCATGTGCTGCTTTCCAAATCAACAGAGGGTAGCAAGGAGCTGAAGCTGGCCTTAACTAGCCCAGCCCCTCAAAGAATTCTCAGAGAGAAGCCTTGCTTTTGGGGATGACTAAGTCCAGTGTTCCATTAAAAGCGCCCAGAAATGTGTATATATTTGATAAATAATAAATTGATAAATAATGAATTGATTTTAAAAATGATTTCTGGGAGCTTTGAACAATGCCTCAGAGAAATATATAGAGGGTCAAGAAGCCGGGAACTCCAAAGGAAAATAAGATATTAGAAGATTCCTTAACTTGTATACCACCCAAACAGGAAATGAACCTTACTTAAAACTTGTCCTACAAGGTCTTATACTCTGGGCATAACCATCCTTATTCTAAACTGCCCTTTGGGTAGAACTAGTTCAACTGCTTTCTTATTAAATCTAGAAGAAATTATTTTATGTTAGGATTACGTAGAGTCTCCAAAGGCCTTGTAATAAACATCTGAATAATGTCACCAGGTGACTACATGCATTTCATAGCAAATTCAGCTTATGTACATGTACATCAAAACAAACAAATCAACAACAACAAAAAACAAACACTGTGTGAATTCTATGGCCCAGAGTATCTATGGGAAATATTATTGTCTTGTTCTAGCTCAGAAACCCTTCTTTTATTGCATTTTTAAAAGTCTCTGATCATTTTCTATATCCTACATTGCCTTTCACTGGACTTTCCTTAACAATGTTGATAAACTAATGGCAAAAATTTTCGCAATTTCTCTATCTATAATTACTCAAGCTCCTGATTTGAAATACAAAATCCTTAGTAATTGAATTTCTATAGTTCTAGCTGATGCTTTGGCTACTTGTTTCTACAATTGTTCAGGACAGGGACTTAAGGAGGACCCTCCTCTAATTATGTGCTCCCCAAACATGCCTGTTCTGTCTTCCTGCAATAGACTTGTCTCTGCAGTAGTTGGTTGATGGGAGAGAGATTGGCATGAAAAAGATGAGTTCTATGCTGAGTGCTACCTACAAAAGGCTTTCTCATTTTGAATAAATGAATGGCTCTTAGATTAGTTTCTACGTTATTCAGTCAGACATTGTCCCCACACGCCTATGAGGGATTTCTTTCATGCCCACTTAGACATGGGTTTTACTATAATGGCAGGAGGTTTCTCTTCTCTTCAGAATACAAGTTATACCTGGCAGATAAACTGTACTCAGAGCACTACTAAAGTCAAAAGAAGGATTTTTTGGTGGTTTCGTTTTTTAAATCCTCTTGACTTATCAACAGTGTTGTAGAGGAAGCTACTTGGATAAAATGACTCAGATGAACTTGTGATTGTATTATTAATAATAAAGAATATTAGAAGCTAAAATTATTAGGTGCTTACCATGTAGGAGCACAGTGCTAGGCACTTTAGTTACTGTATCCTGCTTAATCCTCACAATGAGAGAGCTGTAACTATCACTCATTTTGTAGATGAGAAAACAGACTTAAAGAGGAGAAATGACTTGACTAGGTGTTTACTCTTAAATGATGTGTAAATTTTAAAATCGTTTGATTGTTCCCGTAGATGCTGAAAGAGCTGTGGAGTTATACAGGAACCTATACAATAGCCAAGGCACATGCTGATGTAGTCATCTTACTGATAAGGAAACTGAGGTTCAGAATATGTGAGTGGACATGCCCCAGATTTCACTGCTAGGTTATCTTGGAGCTGAATTCACACCAGATCTTCTGGTTTTAAATGCACTTTTCACCCAGTATAGGTGATGTAACTTTCAAAGCCTTTGTAAGGTGAAAGGTAAAGGAGAAGGTCCATGACCAAACAGCATGTGGGTTACTTTGGATTCAGTCAGATTTATCTCTCTGAACCTGGGCTTCTTCATCTGAAATAAATAAATAAATATATAAGTTTGTAAATACTTAGAAAGTCCTAATCAGGATTAGCAATAGTTTATCAAAGCTCCTGTCCTTACTTCTGGTATATAATAGGCGCTCAAAAAAGTAGGAGCATCTTCTATGTTTAGTTAAAGTGGACATGGAGCTAGTATGTGTTCATTTGCTCACTGATTAATATGTGAAGTGATGGTGGGATTTTTATCATAAATCTGTCCCCATCCCTCTCGGAGTTTACATTTACATTGTGGAAAGATGAGGTAAGATTTTGATAGCACCTTCCTCTCTCATTGCAAGTTGGGTTCTCCGGCAAACGTGTTTGAACAAGTAGGGACCATTATTCAATGTGTCACTCAAAATTAAGTACAGAAAACATGCCACTCAAGATATTTTAAGCAAGAATGGATTTAATATAGGGAATCAGTGGATTACAAGTTCACTGCATAAGAAATGGACTGTAATCTGGGTCTCTAAGAAAGACTCCTAAACAATACAACTAACCCAGAGGGAAGCTACCATCCTTGGTTACTTCTGGAGCTGCCTTGTCCCTCAAACCTGTCACCACTGCTGCCCCCATTACAGACACCCAAATTATGGTGAAAGTAAACCCGTATCTTCACGCCAGGGAGTAAGAAGTTGTGTCAAGGAGCATATGTCACCACGGTTGTTGCTGCTTCTCCCAGCCACCCAAGAAGCTGGGTATGGGATGCTGCTGCAGAGAATCTTCACATTCCCACCGTGTTCCTGTGCAGACACAACAAAAAAGAGAAGAAAAATGCCTCTGTCTAAATTCTGACTTCAGATCTAAGGAAAATATATCTAACAACACTTTATACCCAGAACACTACAGATAAAGAAATGTAGTTTTTGGCTTAGCTTTTCAAACTCTCCCAAGAGAAAGAATTTGGGATGGAAGTTGAATGAATATTCAGCACACTCATTTTCCTAGACCAGTATGATATTCACATGGGGGAATCATTACATGATTTGGGGGAAAGTGACGTCACATAACTGCCCTTCAGTTTCCTCATTTCCAATGAGGAATTCGAATCTAAAGTTGCTATTGTGAGATTGACATGAGATGGTGTATACGTTGCTTGACATAGAGCTTGACATATCATTCCCTCAATAAATGATAATTCTGTATGAAACATAAAGTATATACAGAGCTCAGCACGGTATATTGCATGTAGTAAATGTTCAGTAAAAATATGTGTTGCAACTGTGAACTGCATTATTTGGAGATAAATTATGTTCCAAGATGTAGTCCAAAAAAAAACTATGTTCCAGGGCTTATGCCAAATGCTTTACTTGCCTTATTGCATTTAATCTTCTGTAAGTGAGCTCCTATTATTATTTGGTTCAAGGCATAGAAGTAATCTTATGTGACGACATCAGAGTCTCAACCATTTCTTGAATATTTGGTATTCTTCATAGCATTCTTGGGGGACTCATACTGTCAATGAGCATGTGATTGTAAATACAGAACCTTCACATTGAATCCTGGATGCTACTGTATCCATAAACTTCCCTAAGAAGAGAAGTTTCTTTTTTGTTAAAAAGAAAAAAGTTATTCAGGGCATGGGGTTCAAACATGCCTAATCTGGGTGAGGGTTCACTTTGAGACTATCAAATAATTGACTACATCTGTTGGCTCACTGTGGGGATTGAAGTAGCTGACCTCTCATATATATTTTTAAACAAGAATACGTGTGTTAAATTTATAAGTCCAACCCAAGGCCCCATGAGTCCATACCAGATACCCAACTAATACATTACCCAACCATGACTTTGTTCAGTCTCCTGGAATGCTCTCTCTGCTCAGCATGGAATAAACATGTACAGAGAGAGCAATAACTTTGGCTTTATACAAACCTGAGTTCAGTTCCCACCTTGGCCACTTCTTATCTCTGTGATCTACCATCTCAAATCCTCAATGTCCTCCTACGCAAAATGGGGATGCTGATTTCCTAGGTTGTTGTGAGGATTAGAGATTGTAATGTTTATAAAACGGGCGGTATGGTAATGAACATGTAGTTCATAATATTGCCATTACTTTTATCAGTAAAATACTGCAGTAAGTTTATTGAAATTACCTTTGCTCATTTTACTTAGAATTCTATTTATTCAGTGTTTAGATTCTGAAGGTAAATGTCAGAGAATTCTGCTTCCAAGAGATTATTTTCGAGTACATTTTTGTTTGAGGATGTTTAGCCTGGCAATGATGGAGAAAGAATGCACAAATCAATTGGCGTGTACCCTCCAGAATATAGTAGCTTAAATGAACAGCTTAATTTGCATTCTCCAGAAGTAGTATTTATCTGGAAACTGCTTGCTATTTCATAGTGGCAAAAGATCTTACTTTAGTGACATTTTAAAATAGGGCAGGTAGTCCTGTTTGGGATGTGTAACCTCCTTAATGAAGTCCTCACCTCCACCTCCATGCCAGTCAAATGAGAATTAATGTGTTCTTTCAGCTCTTTGAAAGATGCAAAAATGTATACAAAGGGAGTATGTTCTAGTGGCAATAAGGTAGGACTTAGAATCAAAGGAGTCTACCTTGGGTTTGAGAGTAAACGTGAAAAGTTCCTGAACCTCTTTGAGCCAGATCCTTTGCCTATGAAATGGTGATAAAATAAAACCAGGTTCATAGATTTTCTGTGAGAATTAAAAATAAGCCAGTGTCTCTCAAAATGAAGTGAGTGGTTGAAAGTACAGACTCTGGAGTCAAATGGACAGTGTTCGACTCTCAGCTTCACCACTGACTGACTAATTGACCTTGAGCATGCTACTTAACCTTTCTGTAGCCAGTTTCCTCATATGAAGAAAAGTAAAGGGGAGGAGCAAGTTTTACAACCCATAAGACATTAAGAAGACTGTTAAGAGTATTAAATGGGATCATGCATATTAGTAAGTGAGCAGTGAATATGAAGTATTGCTACAATGGTTTCGATAAACTGTGTTGGTTTCATTATGACCCTTCTCATACTGTGCTAAATGATGATTTGCTTCCATGTCTGTCATCCTAGCTAGGATGCAAGTTCCTTGAGGACAGATGCCATGGCATACTCTTCTTTGTCATGCATGCCCAGCATGGTATTTTGCACAAAATAGGGTCTCTGAAATACTTGATAAATAAATTCTTGGATCATTTTAGGAAGAATCCAGAGCAAGTGAACCACACATTCAATGCACTTTGACCTTCCTTGCTGATGCACTGCGATACATCCGTCTCTGTGGCACACGCTATAAGATATAGAAAGAATGAGTGCAACTATGCACTTGTATTGAAAACAGTCCACTTGAAAACTAATAATGAAACGGGTCTTTAAAATGTGAGAAGCTCAATGCTAGCTCAAGGTACTTTTCAGAACTATGATGGCCATTTAGGAGCACAGATCCGTGTTCTCAAGTAACTCATGTATCTCTTCATCCATGTAAAAATAAACCAGACAGGGAACCAAAAGCCATGGCTTCTCATCTCTACTAACCATATATTTCCTGTATCATTTTGGTAAAATAATCAGTCTCCCTTGATTAAATTACCTAACTATTATATAAAACAATCTGTGGCTTTATACCTTTAGTCTTTGTAAATGTCATTCATTTCAACTACATTCACTTAGAAATCTCAGAACAGTTTTCCAATGTGCTTTGTTAAGATTCATATTCAGGAACTAAATATTAGGTCCTATGTTGGCATTCTTTACTTAAAACCCTCCAAGTGCTTTTTGTGCACTCAGAATAAAGTCTAAGTTCATATCATAGCCGACAAAATACCGCATGATCTAACCCTAACGTCTACCCCTCCCACTCTGCTCATTGTTCTCCAGTTATAGCAGCCTGTCTGTTGTTTTCTCAGACCTTCAAAGTTCTGCCTAATCCCTCTGCCTGGACGACTCTATCCCCAGATATCTACATGGTTCACTTTGCCCTTCCTTGAGATCTTTGCTCAAATGACACTTCCTTATAGTTTCCATCCCTGACAACTTTGTCAAAAATTGCTCCCCACCTTACCCCTTTACACAGCTTTATTTTTGTTCATGAATCATTTGTATTCTTAATTTATTATCCGTGCATGCATGCATTTAACAAATCTATGTTGAGCTTCTAATCTGCGCCTTGTTTTGAGAGGCGTCCTGTAGGTTTTTGAGGCACATGAGCTGTTCTCAAAAATCTGTGTAGAGAATATATAAATGAAAGGGAACTGTGGTTCAGTGATTTAAACACTATGATGGGGGTGTACAAGGAGTGCTAGCTATGGAAGCAATAAAGGAGTCACGTAATCAGGCTGAAGATTTGAGGAAGGCTTCCTAGAGAGTGCTTGCTAAACTGACCCTTTAAGGTTGAGCAGGAATTATCCAAGTGAAAGAGGATAAGAACACTTCTCTGGGCAGAATGAAGACCAATTTCAAGATATAAAAGAGGAAAGGGAGCGCTGGCACTTTTGAAAAACTGAAGGACACTCATGGCTAGAATGCTGTATTTTAAGGGGGAAGGAAATGAGGCAATGGAAGAGGTTTCAGATGGTTTGAAATCCAGGCAAGGGGCAGACCATGGACCATTATAGCAACTTTGATATTATTGCAGGGACAATAGAAATCATTGAAGAGTTTTAAGAAGAATGACTTGATAAAATTTTTTTTTTTGTTTAAATCCCTCTAGTTATAGGATGTCAAATGGACTAGAAGGGTTAATGCTGAATTAAGATGCTGTTGCAACAGCACAAATGAGACACAGTGAAGGCCAAGATGAAGAACATAGTGGTGAGAATGAAGAGAAGTGTCTGAAATTAGGAGGCATGTGAGGACTGTTTAGAAGTCTGGCATGAGAGAGAAGTAGAGCCCAAACATGCCACTGACATTTCTGGTGGTGTCCAGGGGAATCATTTATTAAGGTGAGGTGCAAAACACAGGAGGTTAGGTGAGTTTGGGTAGAAAGATAATGAGTTCTGTTTTGAAACTCATATCTATCTTTGGGTAGAAAGATAATGAGTTCTGTTTTGAAACTCATGCAAGACCTCCAAAAGGAGATGGATTAAATATCTCTGGTTTCTCCCTCCAGTTATAAATTAATTATTACATTGATTTTTTTTAATGTTTATTACATTGCTTTTTTTTAAGTTACTTTGTATCTTTAATAAATCTTCCACTATGCATAAACTTATCATTAAATATTTGCTAGTTTATTTATTTGCAGGCATTTCAAGTGAATATTTAAGCTGCCTTGGAATTTAGGACCTTATAATTTAAACAGATTCACATATATTACACAACACAACTCTTAACCTTGCTAGGCTTCAGAGATCTAATGGAAAACAAAATAAAACAGAGCTGAGTGGACTTGGGGCTAGAAGTAATAAATGTAGGATGCAGTCACTTAGTAGCACTATAGTTAAGGATAGTAGGATATGTACATAAAAACTGCCATGCACTGAAATAGCCTCAATATCATACAGGTCATTTAGGGGGCTAATCACCATTTCAAATATTCCACTCTACTTTCTCAATGAATGCATTCTTCCTCGCCCTCAGTCTGTCATCATTATAACTAACAATTACTGAGCAAATACCTCAGGCATTATATCTGTAAATCCTCAAAATAGTCTTATGAGTAGGTGCTATATGATGCCCATTTTACAGATGACAGATCTGAGACTTTGAATGTTTTAAGTATATTTACAAGGTCAAAAGATAATAAGTGGTGGCACCTGAACTTAAACTAGGTCTGTCTGTAAGATTTTGTATAAAAATTGTCATTGCTCATGTAAATTATGCTACAAAGAAATGATTACAGATAATAATGTACACTGATTGCACAGACTTTTCCATGTATAATTAAGTCATTTAATTCTACCTGTGAGGAAGACATCTGCAAATTGGGGAGGAAAATGTCTATTTCAGAGGGTTGATGTTAATATCAAATATGTTTCTACGTGAAATGACAGCATGGCCTGGCATAGTAAGCATCATGGATGTAGTAGTTGATATATCATCATCATCATCGTTCTTCTAAATTTTCCTATGAACAAAGGAAGACAAGCTAAGTACCTTGCTCAAGATCACATCATAATGATGGTGGAGCCAGGACTTAATTCTGAATCTAGCTAATTGTGGGGTTAAATGTTCTTTACACAGAGCATCATCTTAAAGAATTGACTTCCTGGGTAATGAATGACTTACATTTGGCAGTCATCATCAAATGACAAAATCCAAGTTTTATTATTGTCATTTGGCTTCCTGTTTGATGATCATCATATTATAGGGTTATACAATTGTGTTAAATATATTTGACTATGTATCCATTTCGCTATGTACTCCAGCTCAAAAGTCTAAGTAATATGCAACTCACTGAGTGATTTGAACACACACACACACACACACACACACACACTCTTAGTAAAAATGTCCACTTATGGATCTAAAATGCAATTTACAGGGAAAGTTCACAAAGCTGTGAGCTTTATGAGAAAGGGCAGGCATCTGTCTTACACATAATTGGAATTCACAACACAGTACAGTACAGTTGCCATGCATCTGTTAAAGGCCAAAAAATTTATTAGAGCACATTAAAAAGTATAGGCATTCCCTTTGGATAAAGGAATCCCTCAGTAATATGCAACATTACTAGGAGAAAACTCTTAGAGGAAGAACAATGATGGCAGATCACAGACAGTGACACATCTTTGTGCTCATGCAATGCTGAATATTGTTTGAGAATAATTTTATCACTCTGTTCTTTTATTCAATAAAGATTTCTTAGTGATTACTACATGTTGGCAGTACTCTATGTAATAGAGATACAAAATTATTCAAACTGCTGTCTTCATGGAATTTACATTCTAGTGGCTACTAACTAGCTTTATCATTACACCTGTTTTGGACATCCTCTAAATGGAAGAAAATCAACTGACTGTATGGAGCTTTTGGGAAATAGTTAAGAACAAGCTTGTATAAATTCTGCATATACATTTTTAAAGTGTCATGTAAGTGTAACATATGTGTTTTCTTATCTATAATATGAAGAGAAAACCATTTTTTCAAGCTATCACATAGGTTAATGGTTAGGATAAAATATATACATGACATACCACTAACTCCCTGGAGGACCTTGGGCATGTCACCTTGTGGAACAAAACACCTACCTCCAAATCCATAAACCTTAGTTTCCTCTTTGTAAAATGAAAGGGATTTACTTCCAGCACTGACAGTCTATGATTCTATTAAAAAAAAAAAAAAACTTAACAGTAATTAGTTTGAAATGGGTAGTATAAAAATATTTACTGCAGTGGGCTCAGCTCTGCAATTCCCTGGTCCTCCATCTGTAAGAATTGTGTAGTAAGAAGATGAGAAAGAATCAAGTGGAGTCCAAGCTGAGGCACTAAATGGGGAAATATGGTGGGGCCAGCAGTCCAAATGCTAGTGTGCAAAGAGCTTATCAAACAGGGACTTGATCTAGGCCAGTACCCCCATTCCCAGAGAAAGCCCATCTTGACCTTCAACACAGTCGAGTCAACAAGAGATTCTGGGTAATCTGCCTGGCTTGAAGCTGAAACACAGGCAGTTGTGGGAGTTCCACTTACTAGCTGTCTGACCATGGACAAGAAATAACCTCTATGTACCTTGGTGTCCTCATCTTTAAAATGATATTATAATAGTAAAAATTATTATAGTAACACCTACTTCAGGGGAATTTCTGCTTCTGGGAAGATGAGGTAGAGATTCTTTACCTGAGCACTCCTGCCAAGCACAACTGAAAGCCATGGACAATATATGTAAAACAAACATAAGGAGACTCTGAAAGGTGGAGAGAAGAAGGTAGACTTCCTAGGCACGTCAGGATCCAAAAAAAACAACACAATGGTGAGGTCCCTGGATTTTATTTTTATCTCATATATGAAGACTTAGAACTGGGTCATAAGGTAGTTCTATTTTTAGTTTTTTAAGGAACCTCCATACTGTTCTCCATAATGGCTGTATCAATTTACATTCCCACCAACAGTGCAAGAGGGTTCCCTTTCCTCCACACCCTCTCCAGCATTTATTGTTTCTATATTTTTTGATGATGGCTATTTTGACTGGTGTGAGATGATATCTCATTGTAGTTTTGATTTGCATTTCTCTAATGATTAATGATGTTGAGCATTCTTTCATGTGTTTGTTGGCAATCTGTATGTCTTCTTTGGAGAAATGTCTATTTAGGTCTTCTGCCCATTTTTGGATTGGGTTGTTTGTTTTTTTAATATTGAGCTGCATGAGCTGCTTGTAAATTTTAGAGATTAATCCTTTGTCAGTTGCTTCATTTGCAAATATTTTCTCCCATTCTGAGGGTTGTCTTTTGGTCTTGTTTATGGTTTCCTTTGCTGTGCAAAATCTTTTAAGTTTCATTAGGTCCCATTTGTTTATTTTTGTTTTTATTTCCATTTCTCTAGGAGCTGGGTCAAAAAGGATCTTGCTGTGATTTATGTCATAGAGTGTTCTGCCTATGTTTTCCTCTAAGAGTTTGATAGTGTCTGGCCTTACATTTAGGTCTTTAATCCATACGACCCAGCAATCCCACTACTAGGTATATACCCTGAGAAAACCATGATTCAAAAAGAGTCATGTACCAAAATGTCCACTGCAACTTTATTTACAATAGCCAGGACGTAGCAGAAACTAACACACCATTGTAAAGCAATTATGCTCCAATAAAGATGTTAAAAAATAATTTAAAAAAAGACTTAGAACTGAAGAAGCTGGCAACCCAAAAATGCCAACAGTGAAGACCAAAAAGGGAAACAAAGCCTGCTCTCTCTTGGCAAAGGATCAGGAAAGGCACAGCCTAGAAGGAGAGAATGCTTTTAGACAATAACTGTTCTACTCCAGACAAATACCACAGAAAAAACAGTGTGTCCTACACCCACCCATGACAGCAAATACCAAATGGGGAGTCTAAACTTTCATCCTTTTGAGGCTGTAATGAGATGCACTAACACCCCTGCTCGAGTGGTGTTAGAGACAGCCAAATAGGGAGCTGAGACTTTTATCCCCACCAGCCAGTAAGAAGATTCCCCACCCCCACATAGCATCAGCAGAGGCCATGAGGGGACCCTGGACTTCTCCTCCTATCTGGCAGTAACAAAACATCCCTCCCTCTTCCCACTGTGTGTGTGTGTGTGTGTGTGTGTGTGTACAAGACAGAAAGGGGAGGGGACCTTGTGAAGAGTCAGAACTTTCACCATTACTCGGTGGTTACAGGCCACCTCCATACCACCACAGTGTCTGTGAAGACCAGATGGTAAAGTGGAATCCCACCCCTGCCTCAAGTGACAATGAGGCTCAATAAGGAATCTGGACTTTTTCCTCCACCTACCAGTAATGAGGTCACCTCCCCATTCCCTAGCTAGGGCAGTGTTAGAAAAATGTCAGGTATAGCAAAATGTTTAAATAAAATCTAGAGTCTCATAATATGAATCAAAAATAACAAGTTTCAATCAAAAAATAACTTATCATGAATCAGAAGGTCTCAAACCTGAATGAAAAATGACAATCAATAGATGCTAACACCAAGATAACAGACATCTTAGAATTATCTGACAAAGATTTTAAAGCAGCAATAATAAAAATATTTCAAAGAGTAATCATGAATACACTTGAAACAAATGAAAAAAATAGAAAGTCTCAGCAAAGAAATAGAAGATATGAAGAATAACCACATGGAAATTTTAGAACTGAAACATACCATAACCAAAATAACAATCTCAGTGGATGGCTCAACAGCAGAATAGAATGGACAAAGGAAAGAATCAGTGAGCAAGAAGATAGAAGAGAAATTATACAGTAGAGCACAGACAGGAGGAAATTGAACAGAGCTCTGGAACAAGTGAGACTATAAGAAAAAGACATCTAACATTCATGTTATCAGAGTACTGGCAGGAGAGGAGAAAGGCAGGTATGGAAAAGTACTTGAAAAAAAGTGGCTGAAAATTTCTCAAATTTGACAAGAAACATAAGCCTATAAACTTAAGAAACGGAGTGAAATGAAGACAGGATAAACTCAAAGAAATTCATGCCAATATATATTATAATTAAATTCCTGAAAACTAAAACAAAGAAAAAATCTTGAAAGCAGCAAGAGAAAAGTGATATCTTCCATGTAGGGGAAAAATTCGAATGACAGGGGATTTCTCATCAGAAAGCCAAGAGGCCAGAAAGAAGCAGCACAATATTTTTCAACTGCTCAAAGAAAATAACTGTTAATCCCAAATCCTACACACTTCAAAGATATCCATCAGAAATGAAAGGGAAGTCAAGACACCCTCAGATAAAGGAAAATAAAGAGAATCTGTCAGTGTTTAAAGCTGCTCTAGGTATTACATTTTAGATAGATGATGATAGATAGGCAGACAGGAAAATACAGACAGACAGGCAGGAAGATCCTATACAAGTTTTTTTTTTTTTTTTTTCATTTTAGCAATTCAAATGAATTCTAGAAAACTTACCTCTCTGTAATTTCCCTTCTCTCCTTCACTTATACTGTGATTGTCTTTTTTTTTTAATTGGAGTACAGTTTTTTACAATGTTGTGTTAGTTTCTACTGTACAATGAAGTGGAGTTCCCTGTGCTTTACAGCAGGATCTCATTAGTTATCTATTTTATACATATTAGTGTATGTATGTCAATCCCAATCTCCCAATTCATTCCATCCCCCCTTTTTCCCCCTTGGTGTACATATGTTTGTTCTCTACGCCTGTGTCTTTATTTCTGCCTTGCAAACCAGTTCGTCTGTACCATTTTTCTAGATTCCACATATATGGGTTTATATATGATATTTGTTTTTCTCTTTCTGACTTACTTCACTGTGTATGACAGTCTCTAAGTCCATCCACGTCTCTACAAAGACCCAATTTCATTCCTTTTTATGGCTGAGTAATATTGATTCCATTGTATATATGTACCACATCTTCTTTGTCTATTCATCCGTCAGTGGACATTTAGGTTGCTTCCATGACCTGGCTATTGTAAATAGTGCTGCAGTGAACATCGGGGTGAATGTGTCTTTTTGAATTATGATTGTCTTAAATATTTCCACATTTAGAAGCACATCAGACAATGTTATAATTTTTAGCTTCAATCCTCAAACATACTTTAGAAAGCTCAAGAGATGGAAAGCCTATTTTATTTACCCATGTTTTTGTTTACAGTGGGTTTTTTCCCTTCATTTTTCATGTTCCAACATTTCCTTTCTATATAGAGAACCTCAACCGAAGTTTCACGCCATTTACAAAAATTAAATCAAAATTGGTCATGGACTTAAATGTGTTAGAAAAAATACTATAAAGCTTTTAGAACAAAATAGCAGGAGACAGTCTTTAAAATCTAAAGCCGATCAAAGTAGTTTATAGAATTTCCATCACAACATAATACATACAAGAAAAAAATGATAAATTAGATTTCATAACATTTCAAAATGTTTGCTCTGTAAAAGATCCTCTTAAAAGGTTGAAAAGACCTCATACATAGTAGGGGAAAATAGTTGCCAATCATATATCCATATATAAAGAACTCTCAAAACTCCATATTTATAGAACAAACATTCCAATTAAAAAATGGACAAAATACATGAAGAAACATTTCACCAAAGAAGATATACAGATGGCAAATACGCACATGAAAAGAATGCTAAAATCATTAGTCATTAGAGAAATCCCAATTTAACCATAATGAGGTATCACTACACACCTACAAGAGTGAATAGAATAAAAAATAGTGACAGCATTAAATGCTGGAGGATGTAGAGATACTGAATCACTCATATATTGGTGTTAGGAATGGAAGACATGCCACCACCCTGGAAAAAAGTTGGGCAGCTCTTCGAAAAAACTAATTATGGAGCCAAGATGATGGAGTAGAGAGACCATGAGCTCATCTCTGATCATAGGCACATCAAAATTGCAACTATTTACAGAACACTTGTGGATGCAAAAGCCTGGAAACTACCAGAAAAGATCTTCAACAACTCAATATATAAAGAGGGAACCACAACAAGATGGGTAGGAGGGGTGCAGTTGTGATATAGTTAAGACCCATACCCCTGGGTGGGTGACCCACAAACAGGAGAATAATTACAATTGCAGAGGTTCTCGCCAAGGAACAAATAGTCTGACGCCCACATCAGGTTCCCAACCTGGGGGTCCTGCATCTGGAAGATGAGCCGTTGGAATGTTTGGCTTTAAAAGCCTGCAGGACTTAATTTCAGGAGACCTAGAAGGCTGTGGAAAATAGTGATTCCACTCTTAAAGTGTGCACACAAAATCCCACACACTCCAGGATCCAGGGCAGTAATTGGAAAGAAGATTGGGTCAGACCTACCTGCTGATCTTAGAGAGTCTTCTGGAGAGGCAGGAGGCAACTGGAGTTCACCCTGAGGATGTAGACACTGGCAGCAGCCATTTTCAGGAACTCATTCTACCATGTGGACATGAGTGCTGTCAAATGACATTTTGGAATTCTCCATCTAACTTATTAGCCTCAGGACCCAGTCCCACCCATGCCCACCATTCCATAGTCACCAGCACTAGGAAGCCTCAAGCCAAGAAACTAACTCGGAGATGACACAGCCCCACCTACACCTACAGCACCAGCCATGGGACCGGTTGATCACCAGCTCCAGCCACCAGTGATTCTGCCTGGCCTTGGGAACAGCCTCACTCACCAGTGGGCAACAATAGCCCCAGAAAAACCACAGCCCTGTAACCTTCAGACCGAGCCAACTCAACAGCAGGCCAGTACCTGCTCTGGGACCTGCTGGGCCCCAACCCTGCCCACCATCAGGCAAACACTGCTTTGGGACACCCTGGATACCGCAGCTAGCTGTATCAGGAACCAGCCCCACCCACAAGTGTTCCACTAACTTTGGGACCCTTGGGCCCTGTAGGCAGGCCTTGGGACCCAGCTCTGCCCACCAGTGGGCCAGCACTAGGCCCCAGGACCTGGTTTCACCCATCAGTGAGTGGGCATCAGCCTTGGGATATCCTGGACCCCAACTCAAACCACCAGTGAGCCAGCACTAGCCCTGGAGTCTTCCGAGGTTCTTCAGCTAACAGCCTCATGACGTGGCCCTGACAAGCAGTGGCCAATAGCCTTCACACAAGACAAGTCCTCGCAATCAGCTGGATGGGAGCCAGCCAAGCCTACCAGACTGCCCACAGTTGTCTGCCCACCACAACAGGAGGACCCAAGCACCCCTAGAGCAAATAGCTCTAGTGACCAGAGGGCAGTGAGCTGCTGGGATGCATAGGATGTCTCCTACAAAAGACCATTTCTCCAAGGTCAGGAAATGTAACCAGCTTACCAGATACATAGAAATGAAAACAGCATATTAGGCAAAATGAGGTGTCAGAGGAACCTGTCCAAAATGGATAAGATAAAAAAATCCCAGAAGAAACTAAGTGAAGTGGATATAGCCAATCTACCTGAGAAAGGGTTGAAAGTAATAATTGTAAAGATGGTTAAAGAAATCAGAAGAATAATGGATGAACACAGAGAGAAGTTAGAAGTTTTTAACAATGAATTAGAAAGTGTAAAGCACAGCCAAACAGAGATGAATAATATAATAACTAAGATGAAAAATACACTAGGAGAAATCAAGAAAACACTAGAATAAATGATACAGAGGAATGGATCAGTGAGCTGAAAGAGTAGTGGAAATCACTGAAGATGAACAGAAGAAAGAAAAAAGCACATAAATGAGGACAGTTTAAGAGACCTCTAGGACAACATCAAGCATACTATCATTCTCATTATAGTGGTCTGAGAAGGAGAAGGGAGATAGAAAATGACAGAGAACATATTTGAAGATGTAATAGCTGAAAACTTCCCAAACCTGTGAAAGAAACAGACATCCAAGTCCAGGAAGCACAGAAAGTCTCAAACAGGATCAACCTAAAAAGGACTACACCAAGACACATTGTAATTAAAATGGCAAGAATTAAAGATAAAAAGAGAATATTAAAAAGCAGCAAGGGAAAAGCAACAAGTTACATACAAGGGAACTCCCATAAGGCTATCAGCTGACTTTTCAGCAGAAACTCTTCAGCCCAGAAGGGAGTAACACAATATATTTAAAATGATGAAAGGGGAAAACCTACAACCAAGAATACTGTACCCAGGAAGGCTCTTATCCAGATTTCATGAAGAGATCAAAAGTTTTACAGATGAGAAAATGTTAAAGAGTTCAGAACCACCCAACCAGCTTTATAAGAAACGTTGAAGGGACTCCTCTAAAAGAAAAAGTAAAGGCCACAGCAAGAAACATGAAAGTTACAAAAGGAAAAATTTCATAAGTAAAGGCAAATAAATCAACCATGCACAAAGGCAATAAATCAGCCATGTACAAAGCTAGTAGGAAGGTTAAAAGACAAAAGTAGTAAAATCATCTATATTCACAATAAACAGTTAAGGGACTATACAAAACAATTAGATGTAAAATATGATATCAAAATCAGTAATTATGAGGAGAAGAGAGTAAAAATGTAGGATTGTTAAAATGCATTTGAAATGAAGAGATCCGTAACTTAAAGTAACCATATATAGATAGGTAAATAGGTAGGTAGATAGATAGATAATAGAAATATTTATATAAACTCATGGTAACCACAAACCAAAAAGCTATAATAAATACTCATATAAAAAAAAAAATAGAAAGGAATCCAAACATAACACTAAATATAGTCACCAAATCACAAGGGAAGAGAACAAAAGAAGAAGAAAGGAACAAAAAAGAACTACAGAAACAACACAAGAACAATTAACAAAGTGGCAATAAGTATGTATGTAGCAATAATTGCTTTAAATGTAAATGGACAAAATGCTCCAATCAAAAACAGAGTGGCCAAATGGATAGAAAAAAGATATATGTGTGTGTATATATATATATATATATCTTGTATATAGATAGATAGATACACACACACAATAGACTTTAAGACAAAGACTGATAAAGAAACAAAAACATTACATAATGATCAAGGGAATGGCCCAAGAAGAAGATATAAGAATTGTAAATACATATGCACTCATAGGACCACCTAAATACATGAAAAATTATTAACAGACACAAAGGGAGAAATTAAGAATAACGCAATAATAGTAGGAGACTTTAGCACCGCACTTACATCAATAGATCATCAAGATGGAAAATCCGTAAGGAAGCGCTGACCATAAATGACACTTTAAAACAGATGGAATTAATTGACACGTATGGAACATTCCATCCAAAAGCAGCAGAATACACATTCTTTTCTAGTAAATGTGTAATATTCTTTAGGGTAGATCACATGCTAGTCCACAAAACATGCCTTGATACATGTAAGAAAATTGAAATCACGTCAAGCATCTTTTCCAACCACAACATAATGAGACTAGAAATCAACGGCAAGGAAAAAAAAACTGCAAAAAACACAAACACCACAGACATGTGGAGGCTGAACAGCAATATGCTACTAAACAACCAATGGGTCACTGAAGAAATACTCTCAACAACCTGAATGAACCTTTAAAGAATTATGCTGAGTGAAAATAGCCCATCACAAGTTTACATATTCTATCATTCCATTTATGTAGCATTCTTGAAATGAAAAATGACAGGAATGGATAACAGGTCAATGTTGGTGTTTTCCAGTGCTTAAGAAAATGTTGGGGGCAGGAAGGAAAGAGGTATGTCTATAAAGGAGTGATATTAGAGATCCTCATATTGCAGTGGTGTTGGAAATGCTCTGTATCTTGACTTTAGCAATGATAATAACTTGGTTGTGGTATTATGTTACAGTTGCATAAGATACTGTCATTTGGAGAAATCGGATAAAGGATACAGGGATATCTCAGAATTATTTGTTAAAACTAAATGTGAATCTATGACTATGTAAAAATAAAAAGGTTACTTTAAGAAAAATTACCTACCTCCAAGTTATGATTCTGAAGTTTAAATTAATTATTCATGTAAAGTCTCAGTAGTAGCTAAAGTAGTAGTAAAGTCTGGGTAGTAGCTTTCAAAGGCCCTCGGCTATTTTTATTTTCATTTTGCTTAATAAATCAATGAATGGACACATGAAAGTAACTAAGAGCATCCAGAGATATTTCCTAGAAACCATGATTATTCAAATTTTGTGGGACAGGGAGTTTGTTTTATAAGAAGAATTGGTAAATGCTATTCAGACGACTGAACCTGTTTATTTATTTTTGTTTCCTTTCATTCTACACCATTGCATTAATAAAACAGTCATTTATTAAGCAGCTCTTTTATGTCAGGCCATGTGTTATGATGTTAAGTAAGACTCACGTCAAGGTGAGAGAACTTATCAAAGTGTGTGTGGGTGTGTGGGTGTATGGATGTGTGTGTGTGTTGGGGTATATGTGTTCTCAGTGCTTGGGCAGCATCACTTAGCACAACAGACAATAATCCCCCATCCTACTGGAATTCTCATTCTAGTATCTATGTTCATAACCTAATAGGAGAAAGATACAAGTAAAAATAAATTACATTATAGGTTAGCAATAAGTGCATATAGGAGGGAATACCAAGCTATGAGAGATTAACTCTAATGTTGGAAGCTGGCCAGGACGGTATTGGTTCCTGAAGATGGTGCCATCAGAGTAGGTTTCGAAGGATGTGTAGAACTTTAGTAGGTAAACTAGAGAGGGAACAGGTTTTTCTGAGTACAGCCAGTAGCAAGTGTGAAGACACAGTTACAGGAGAGTCTGCACAAAGTCAGAGTGGGTGAACCAAGGAAAAGCTAGGAGGGATAGCCGGAAAAACCAGGAGGGATATCCAGAAAAGAAAGGGAACCCACAGGGGAGAACGAGGGAGAAAGGAGAGAAAAGAAAAGTAATAAACCAAGTATTGGAGAGACCTTCTTTTGAAAGTCAACTCAAAAGAGGCATTTTGAATTGATTTAGAGGCAATGTAGAGCCGATGCAGCAAGTGTGGCAGGAATTGGGCAGCAACTATCAAAAAAGCTATCAAAATGTTCGGGCATGATTTGTTCTTAATAAACCTGGGGTACTCTCGGCCTGAGATTCCATTGTCCTCGGAACGGTCATAGATTTTGTTGGTTGGTAGTTTTCCATTAGCTCCCTAATTACTGATGCACTCCAGGAAGCATTCTCTCAGAGAGATAACCGCCTGATTATGGGAGACTCAAGCTGATTTACAGTGTTTGTGAATACCCTCTGCCTCCATTTTTTCCTTCATGCACTGGGGACACTATTTGCAAATCAGAAGAAAAATATTAGAAAAGCTGGCATTTGTAATAGGTTCATTTTAGAAACATCTCTTGTTTTTCTTCTCAGGTTAGGTTTTATATTCATTTCAGGTTGCAGTGTTCAGTGCTTTTGTAGATGCCTTTTAGCAAAGTTTTATGAGTGTTTGAAATCCTCACCCAGTATTTTTTTTTAACTAAGTAGTGTGTTGCAAATTTTAACGTTTTTCTATAAACTGCTACATTTGTCTATTTATCATTCCACAGGCGGCCCTAAGTGCTTTATTTTGTTATATGCTCTGGATACCCTGACAGAGGGTAAAGACATATTTTCAAAAGATCCACAGTCTTGGGAAAAGAGTGACAAAGAAACCTGAGATGGTATGTGGTATAATAGATCGGGTGTGACCTGTTTGGGAGCACAGATCTGGGCTCCTATCTTTGAATGAAGGCATTAGGGGGATTGCTTTGGAGGAAATGAAATCTCAGAGTTCGCCAGATGATGAGGCAAGGGGGCAAGCTTTCTGGTGTTCTAGGCAAGCTGGTGCAAAGGTAGAGGCCTAAGAGAGGGTTGTCATTCAGAAATTCACAAGATATATGTGGCTGATAAGGATGAACATGGGTGTAATGGAGGAAGTGATGAAAATAAGCTCAAGAAGGAGATAAGGATGAGATGTTCAAGAAAATTATATTCCACTCAAGGAGTTTGGACTTTATCCAAAGGAAATGAGGAGCCATTGAACGAATCCAGCAGAGAAGTGTAGGCTAGAGAGTTGGGCATTAGGGCAATCACTCCAGCTTCTCCACCTTTCCTCTAATTAACCTGTATTCTCCTGTCCACACCTCTCATCAGCTACCAAAGCCGATTTCCCAGAGAACAAGGGCTCAGTCTCTTTGCATTCCAGTGCCCGGTACTTTTCCGACAAACCTCAGCTTCTTTCCCAGTGAGAGGCTTCTGAACTCCTGCTGATTGTAGAGCCTGAGAAATTCCAACCTGCTGATTGATTTGATTTCATTCCACTGTAGTGCATGTAATTTCATGCTTCCAAGTGAAAGACATTTTCTGAAAATTCTTCAATCTCCCCAAATTACTTAGCTTTATATATTCATTCCCAGCTTCATTGGACTCTAAATAACCCAGTTTGGGAGAAAATGCTTGGCATGTGAAGCTCTGGTCATCAAGATTCAACAATTACTTTGATTAGCTCTGTCAAATTGTTGAACGCTATCCCAATGGAATGAAAAAAATTAAAGTTGGGGCATGTTACCAGACTAAAAAGGTTGCTTGCTGGAGATGTCAATGCACCTTTCTTCAAGGAAAGAAGGGGCTGATGCTTTTTAGTAATTAAGAAAAATACACTTTAGGGGTAAAATGGAAGGGTGTCTCCAAGGATAAGATAGATAGGTAGATCATAGATAGGTAGATAGATAAATAGATAGATAGAATAGCTTTTTAATAAAATGATGCATGTTTTAATAACATTTTAAAGTAATCAAAACAGAATAAAAATAGGTAAAATACTTTCCTACATCATATCATTGCTAATATTTTCAAGAGCATCCTTTAAGACATCTATGCATATATAAGGAACAACATATAATTTTATGTAAATAGAACCACATTTGTATATTTTAAAAATAAACTTTGTTATTTTATAGTAGCTTTAGATTTACAAAAAGAAAAAAACTACAAAGATAGTACAGAGAGTTCCTATATACCCACCTCTAGTCTCCCCTATTATTAAAATCTCATTTTTACTGTGGTACATTTGTCACAATTAACGCACCAATATTAATAGATTATTATTAATTGAAGTCCTTCTTTTATTCAGACTGACTTAGAGTAGGTTTTCTGCTTGTTTTCTTTTTTAATTTGACAGCTTACCTCTCGTCATTTTTCTGTTCCAGAATGCCATACGGTATACATTATGTTTACTCATCATGTCTTTTTAGGCTCGTCTTGGCTATGATAGTTTATCAGACTTAGACAACCTTGATAGCTTTGAGGAGTTCTTGTAAGATATTTTGTAGAATGTCCCTTAATTGGGATTTGTCTCGTGTTTTCTTATGCTTAGACTGGAGTTATGGGTTTTGAGAAGGAAGACCACAGAGGTAAAATGGCATTTTCATCACCTCACATCACATCCAGAGTACATACTATCAAAACGGCATTACTGTTGATGTTAAATGTGATCACCTGGCTGAAATAGTATTTGTTGAGTTTCTCTACTGTAAAGTTACTCTTCCTCCCCTCCTTCTTTGCATATTGTACTCTTTGGCAGAAAGTTATAGGATAGCCCACGTGATGAAGGAGTAGGGAGTTATGCTCCACCGTTTGAGGGTGGAGTATCTACATAAATTATCTAGAATTCTTCTAAATGGGAGATTTGTTTCTTCTTCCTCATTAATCATTTATTGTATGGGATTATGGATATTTATTTTATATATCTACATTATTTTTATAATATTACTTTTTTTTTCTCGCTCAGATTGTTCCAGCTCTGCCCATTGAGAAACTCTATCAGTTGGCTACTGTGTCCTTTTGACATATCCCCATCAATGTGTGTGTGTGTGTGTGTGTGTGTGTGTGTGTGTGTGTGTGTGTTTCAGCACTTCCTTACTTTCTGGCACTCTGAGATGCACCAGGCACATTTTGTATATTTCTAGCTGTAGTCCTGGAATCGGTTATTTCTCCAATGAGCCCTGCTTCCTTTTATTGGAGAATGATGGTATAAACCATGATCTGAGCAATAGGTGTGCTTTTTGCTACTAGGGTGTCATTACTTCCAGGCCCTCCCAGCTAAAAGAGCAAGGAAATATGTGTGTATAATAAACCATGCATGTATATATATTTATAAATATTTCTATGCATAACTATCTTATCTATATCAAACTAAACAATTTCATACTGATGTCTCCAACTCTAAGTCATTACCAGATAGATCCTCATAACCACCTCCTCCTCTTGCTTATTTGTGACACTACCACTCTGACAATGACTCCTACTTTCCTCCATCCATTCACCTAATTGTTCAATTCCCGTATACATATATAGTGCTTTCAGAACTCTTGATCCCTAACCCTGTGTGAAACAACTTTATCAGACAGATTACTTATGTACAATCCCATGCCATTTTCATCACCTGTTATATCTTAAGTAAAAATAAGTATGTTGAAGATATCCTTTCAAGTCAATAAATGGAAACCTAAACTATCATTCCAATATATATGTATAAACTGTGTTTGGATAGAGTATGCCATGTCTTATTAGCCATTGTAAGAATTTTGGCATTTTCTCTAAATGAGATGAGAAACTATTGGAGAAGGAGGGTCCTCTATACTTTGTAAGATCACTCCAGCTGCTATGTTTTAAATAAACTGAAGAGAGGCAAGAGAAGAAACCAGAAGACCAGGCGGGGGCTACTGCCTCCAGCCAAGAGATGATGGTGACGTGAACCAGTGTGTTAGAGTGGATTACTGGGAACTGGTCATATTTTAAAGATTCATCAACCGAATTTGCTTATAGATTGATCGTGGGCAGGAGAGGAATAGAAACTTCAAGGAGAACTTTGATTTTTGTAGTTACCTAAGTTTCTGGCATGGGTAGGACAGCAGGAGGAGTAGGCAGTTCATTTTGTCTTGGTGGTGGTAGTCATGATCAAGACATACGTGTTTGTCATGTTAAATGTGAGATATTATATTTATATTCAAAAAGAGATAACTGTTGGCCAACGGATGACTGCCAGATAGAAGAGGTGAGGCCACAAATATCAAATCTACTTATTTACACTGACTGAAAACACACTAGTGGGCCAATAAATAGGTCTTCAGAGCTAGAGTGTTCTCCATATCACAGGCTCAACCACTGAAGTGCACCCTCTCTTCATCAAAGCATCATTTGTCCTGTGCATAAAATCCACCTCAGTTTCTTTCTAGACTTTCCCTCAAGGTGACCATTCTGAGACCACATGGTGCTCAGTGGCTTATCTTGGGATGATATTATAATGAGGTGGAGTCTCATAATTGAAGCATCTTGAAGTGGTACTGGTATAACTCAGCCTAATTGGTCAGTCCCTCCTCTGTTTTTGTCTAACCTCATTCCATCAGATCCTCTTTCATGTTATTTTATCTGTGTATCCCAACATCACAAATTGAACACATTTTGTTTTTACTAATGAACATACATCTTTCCTTCTTCTAAAATAAATTTCCCTTCAGACCTATTTTGTCTAAACCATACTTGATGTATTTAAATTTGGAAAATAGTTTTTTTTTTTAATGATCTATTTAATATTTAACACTTGTGAACTTTGGACATGACATTTGACGTCTCTGGCCTCAGCATTCTCATTTGTAATACGGGGTTGGTGGCATCTTTCCTGCCAAAATACTAAGAGCGTTAATAGCAATTGATACTTTATTTCAATGTTTTCAGATGACTTTCACATCTGTCATCTGATTTTTAATCCAATTATTTGTGGCAGGTATAAATCCCTGCTTAAACATAAGGAAATAATAGCTTAGGGAGATTTAGAAACTTACACAAGGTCATCAGTTATTCACTCAAGAAACAGGTACTTCATGCATATTCATATACTAGGAGCTGTCCAAGGTGCCGATGTTAAAAAATAATGACAGAGGTTCTCTCATTGCCATGTTTACCTATGTTAAATGGCACTGGTACAAATATGACAAATTCTAATGTCATATAAAAAGCATCTATCAGTCCACTTTACAAGAATTTTGCAATAATTTGTGATATTATATTAAAAAGCCCTAGCACCAGGCAAGTAGGAGATATTCAATAAACGCCAACCAGTACAAGTATCATTTGAGTAGTGGTGTTTGAGGTAAGCATAATTATATCAATAGCCATTTACAGAGTGCCTACTATATTCTGTCAGTATTTTAAAATATACTTTTAGTTCGAATCCTTTCATTAGAAACAATAGGCACAGAGAAGCTGGTTTCTGCAGGGAAGGGGAGAACTTATAAAGGATACAGAACTATCTCATAGAACCAGCTCAAGGGCAGGCAGACAGCCAAGCCGCACAAAGGAAGCAGAACCGGAAGAGGGGAAAGTCAGAAGGAATCCAAGGACTTTTCTCTCTCAGTCTCAGCTTCTCTCTACATATCTGTGACATTGTTTTATTTTTCTACGTATCAGCTTTCTCTGCTATTGGCTGCAAATTCTGGAAAGTGTCCACTTCTTTGCCTCTCTAATTTTAGTTTTGGTTTTTGTTGCTGCTGTTGTTATTTGTGGGTTTTGGGTTATTTTTTTTTTTTTAAATATAGATCCCTCCATTCAAAGATAAGTCTAGAAAGAATTGGCATCACTCAAGCTTAATTCCAAACTCCTGATGAATGGCTCCTGATTGGCCTAGTTTGGGGTCCACCCAGCAGTGATCTGAGTACACAAATGACTACTGAAAATGTGCCTCCCTGAAAATATTTCATCAAGAGACCAGAGGGATAATTTCCAAAGTAGAAGGAGGTGACATTGTGAGCTGAGCTGTATGGGTGTATGGCATGTCTAGACCCCACAGGACCCCTGCAAGGTAGCAAAGTAGAAATCACATCCCATTTCACAGATGTGTGTAATGAGAGTCTCGAATTCATTCTTTCAACAAACACTTATTAAGTGCCAACTAAGTGCCAGGCATGGAGCTAAGTGCTGGGGAATGACAGTTTTTAACTTGTAAAGCTTGCTTTCTCTCAGAGATTATAGTCATACAGTAAATCATCATACACCAAATATGTAATCTCAGTTTTTACAGGGGCTACAAATAAGGGCAGGATTTATGAGAACATATAACAGGGGGAATGGACCTACCCTGGGAGTAGTTGTGGGGGCATGAGAGAAGAATACCTTATGGAAGTGAATTTGATTTGAGCTCTGAAAACTCAGTAGTGATTAATGGATGAGAGAGAGGTCCAGGAGCTTTCCAGACAGATGGGACATCATGAGAAGTCAGAAAAAGAAACATGGCCAGTGTAGACAGAGTCCTAAAGAGAAGATGGGGAGAATGGTATACCATTAGCAGGTGCCAGAATATGAAGAGTTTAAAAATGTTCTTCTTGAAGTGCAATGGATAACCACCTTTAAAATCTTTCAATTGGAAGAGTGACATGATCAGGTTTTGTGTTTTATCAAGTCACTAGTGCCGTAGTGTGGAAAATGGATTGAAGGAGGGCAAGCGTGAATGTAAGGAGAATAATGCAGAGGCTATTTCAGTGTCTCAGAAGAAAAAAGAGGATAGGAGTGGGGATAATGGGAATGAGTGAAAAAGAGACAGAATAGCACAAACTATCTTCTTATTTCACTTTGTGTAACTAGTTCATTTAACAGACCAAAGAAAAGCCACTGAGATCCAGGGGCAAAGGTTGAGCAAGAACTTAAATCCATGCTGCCTGACTCCAAGTTTTATCCCATCCTATGTGACTAGGATAGGTCTGAGATAATGTCTATCTTATTATTTATGATCATATAATGACATGGAGCTGGTAAAAAGGCAAATAATATGCAGTACAGCGTTTAATAATAGTGAATCAAGAAGGAAAGAAAAATTATGTCCTGGGACAGAAAATGTTGAATTCAAATGTGAAAGACAAAATATTTTTTAT
Source organism: Neophocaena asiaeorientalis asiaeorientalis (assembly GCF_003031525.2). Taxonomy (NCBI): domain Eukaryota; kingdom Metazoa; phylum Chordata; class Mammalia; order Artiodactyla; family Phocoenidae; genus Neophocaena; species Neophocaena asiaeorientalis. Next base: position 69,998 of record NW_020176572.1, on the reverse strand, counting down.
TCCCTCAATATTCTCTTCGTTGCTGCTCTATTTACTTTACCATGAAACATTATGTGTACACACAGATTTCTTATAAAAGAGATACCACTTTTTTCTACTTAAAAAACAGCTTTCTTTCCCAGCTTTTAAAACTAAGGGTGTAGATGAAAGACTGAGAAAATATTGTTTGCCAACCTACAGGAAATCCAGGAGCGGGCAGATGCAGGAGCACACACCATATCTTTTATTTTGCAGCAGTAGCCAAAGTTTTCATCTCTTCAGGAATCTGCTCAGAAAATCTCCTGAACTCCAGCAAAAACTATCCCACTCCTGAACCCACTATCAGAGGGAAGCTGGTGAAGTTGAAGCTGCAGCCCCAAGGGACCAAGAAAGAGAAACCCTGAATTCTCCCAAACGCTCATCCTCCCCTTAGAAGGTGGCGATCCTTCTTGATTATGTGACCTTGGGCAAATTACCTCAGCTCTTGGTGCCATAGTTTTCTCAGTACTATTTGAAGATATAAAAATTACTTTCCTTATAAGGTTGTGTTCAAAATATAATGGGTACCAAATGAATGAATATTGAAATGGAGAGGAAAAATATGATTTTTAAGTTCCTGATTATTTTACAGCTCAGAAAATGAGCATTACACTACATACAACATACCATAACTCCAGGGGAAAATATGATTAAGATGTGGTCACCAGTTCCCCTCTTTACATTCTCCCTTGACCACTTTCAATAAGGTATCCATCTTCAACTTTCCAAAATAGGTCCTACCAGTGTCACCAGTACCTGCGTTTTGATCAACCCAGAGGTCAATCCTTGGTCCTAACCTCACTTGATCTATCAGCAGCATCTAACACAGGTCATTCTTCTGTGTTCCTTGGAACGCTCCCTTCACTTCACCTTCTTAGGATACGGTTCTCTCCTCTCCTCTTCACTTACTTCCTTCTTTGCTGGCTCATCATCATGCCCTAGGTCTCTAAAAGTTGAAATGTTTTAGGGCTCCTTTCTCAGATTTCTTCTACTTTCTATCCATGGTTACCCCTAGCTGATGTCATCCAGTTACCTGTTTTCAAATTTATCTGTAGCACTTTATAGTTGTACATCTCTAAGTCAGGTTTGTCCTCTGAACCCCAGACTTGTGCATCCAACCGTTAACTTGACATCACTGTTTGGCTGGCTGACAGGTATCTCAAAATTATGAGTTTCAAAATTGAAATTCTTATTCCCACCACCTCATAATCAGGCTCCTCCCACAGTCTATCCCCTCTTAGAAAATGTCAACTCTGTTCTCCCAGTAGCTCAAGCAAAATCTTTGGAGTCATCTTTGATTCTTCTCTTTCTCTCACACTTGGAATCCATTCCATCAGCCAACCTCTGTTTCTATCTACAAACTATATCAACTCCTCACCAACTTACCTCTCAACCAAGCCAATATCATCTTTTTCCTTGATCAATGGAAGAGTCTCTTAACCTGGCTTTCTGGGATCCCTTCCCCCCCCCTTGTCTCTTTCTGTCGATTCTCAACACAACATAATAATTTCTTAAAATGAAAATTTAATCATGGCAAACCTCTGCCCAAATTTCTCCAAGATCAGTCCATTTCACTTAGAGTAAAAGCCAGATGCCTTTACGAGGACCATGAGGCCCCATCTCCACCTCAGCTCACCCTCTTCCTTCTGCTTCAGCCTCACTGGCTTCCTTGGTCTACCTCTGCCATGGGGCTCTGAGTTTCCCACTCTCCATATGACATACCCCTGCCTTGGCTTCAGATCTCTAATGAAATCCCCCAGTATGGCTTCTCTAACCACCCTCAATAAAATTCCATCTCCCCCTTAACTGTCTGCCCCCCTCCCGGATTTATTTCCTCCACAATACTTTTTTTTTACTATTTTATATACTGTACATTCATTAACATGTTTTCTCCTATTACTGGAATTCAGTCTCCATGAGGACTCCATTACCTCTAACTGTAGCTGCCAGACCAGTCTCTGGCACACATAAGACACACAAATAAATATTTGTTAAATAAACAAATAAAGAATGCTGCCCCTGCCCTGGTAGACCCCACAGGTTTTGTTCCATAAGTTCAGCTGAGGTTTTTGAGCGCCTACTCAGTGCCAGACCTGGTTCTTGGAGCTGGGGATGTATAAATTAAGGAAACATGGTTTCATCCCTCTAGGAGCTGAAAGCCTGGTGGTTGAGATGGATGAGCGTTTGCCCCTCTCCTCACAGCCACCACCCAAAATGCAGGGTCTGAGAAAAGGCTTGCATATAGGTAGCTAATTTTATGAAGTGACCCAGAAAATAGGGGTAGAGTACTAGGAAGAGTGAAAGAGGGAGCCAGCAAAAGCTAATATGAGTGCGTGGTATCAAACTGGTCGCTCTGTGGGCACCTGGAGCTCACATCTGCTCTGCCCCTCTGAGAAGTGGTATAGACCATGTCTCAGAATTATGGACCTGAGAGGCAGAGGAAGGGGGACTCCAGCCTCCAACCCCCTTGTCCCCACTGGGTAAGGGTCACCTGTGGCTTGATAACACCCTCCTGCTTCCAGGGTGTATATGGGTGAGTGCCATGAGCATTGAGAAGCCCCCAGGAGAAAGCGAGAAATGCCCAGTGCAGATGAACAGGGCAAGGCTGGCTTCCACCTGAGTGCCACTGGGCCACAACAAGGGGCTAGGAAAGGAGCAAGGTAGAGCACGTGAGGCATGCCAACAACGAGGAAAACAAGGAACACTACAAGAGACACTGCATTATGTGCTTCAGGTAAGTAAAAATAGAATGCAGGGATAGAATAAGGTGAAAAGGTTGATCACAGCCTGAAGGTAAGGGAAAGCTTTGAAGTTGTAGCGTAGTTTTAGTAGGGCATTGAAAGATGGGTAGAAGATAGACTATCTTTTGAAATAATTTTCAGCTATTTTAATGAATAAGAAAAGGCATAGGGAAAGGTTAGTAACACATTCATTTCACTCATTTCAATTCAACTCATTCTAAAAAGCAAGCAGTCGCAGCTGAACCTACATAGGGCCTGGGGCATAGCAGGGGCTTAAAAATATTTCATGAGTGATTATAAACCAGAATATAGCACAGACTATGAGGGCTAGAGAAGAAGAGTGAGAAGGGAAAAATAGTTCCCATTTAATTGCATTTGCAGTCCAGATGGGAGAATATAATTTTTGCATATATTTTTACAGACATGACACATTAAATAATTGTATGCTACTTAGTAATTCCACCTCTTTCTCCCCTACTTTCTAGTCTTTAAATACCAGATGCTATTTACTCAGCTACCAAGTAGACCCTTAGGATGGCCTTTCTGAAAAGTTAGTATGGTGTAACACTAAAGCAGGTGGTTTGCATGCGTTTGGATTACCTGGTTGTGGTAGATATACACATCAAAGTATGTTCTAGTCAGACTGTGTGCTGCTATAACACATAACCATAGACTGGGTGGCTTAAACAACAAACATTTATTTTTCATGGTTCTGGGAGCCGGAAGTCAGAGATCAGAGTGTTAGCCTGGTCAGGTTCTTGGTGAGGGCCCTCTTCCTGGTTATGTCCTCATATGGACTTGCCTTAGGTGTACATGCAGAGAGAGATCTCCTGTCTCTTCCTGTTTATTAGAGCATGAATCCTATCATGAGGGCTCCATCCTCATGACTTCATCTATACCTAATTACTTCCCAAAGGCCTCATCTCCAAATACTATCACGTTGGGACTTAGGGCTTTAACATATGAATTTGGGGGTGACACAGACTTTTAGTTTATAGAAAAGCCTTTGCCAGTATCTTCCTGTATTCCTTATCAGATTGCAAATGTGGAATCTAAGCATAGGTGAAAAAGGTTAGTGGATGTAAACGGTCTTCAGAAAGTGGGGATTTGGACTGTGATAGTGAAAGAGGTTCTGGACAAAGTGGTTCATAAGTCTTGCTTAGATAGGAAGGTCGGAGGATCAGAGAACGACATTATAGGAATGGCTGCTAGTCCCAGACTCGGTGATGGACACTAAGGTACAAACGAGTTAGGGTCTTTATCCCCAAGGATTTTAGTCTAGAGTGAGCTTGCTGCTAAATGAGCATTGAAGTTTAGGGATGGGAAAGTTGGAGAAAGGATAAGGTGATGCATTTGACCCCTTAAAAACTGTTTTTTTTCACCAATACTTTGCCTAAAGTATTGGTCTGATAATTTTGAAAAGGTATACTAGATCTACTAATTGCATCTGTGTGCAATTCTACCCTAAACTGCATTTGTAATACAAATAGGTTTTTGCTAGGTTAACATGTATACCACTCTTTTTTTCAAAATGTTTGTTCTGAGTACTATATATACCCAGTATTATGGATGGGCGGGTGGATAAATAGGTAGGTGATAGATAGATAGATAGATAGATAGATAGATAGATAGATAGATAGATAAATGTACATTCCTCAACTTCAAGATGTTCCCAGTCTAGTCGTAGAAGCCAGTCTAGTCTACACCTAACTCTCCTATAATGTGGTAGTTCTCTAGTAAAGATATGCACAGAAATTTGAGAGACAAGGAGGGAGCTCAAAGATTGTTCTTTGAACTGTGGGGAATGGATCTTGGATGTTTTCAGAGAGGAACTGACTTTTGGACACAGTCTTTCAAGGGGAGAGTTTCAACCTATGGAGATGCGGAAGAGACATTTCAAAGAGAGGGACAACAGAATCAAAGGTCACCGGTGAATGGTGTTTTCAGGAATGCTGAGTGGGCAGTGATATGGCTGGAAGTGGCTGCAGGATTAGATCACAGCAGGGGTGGGGATGGGGCTTGGTAATGCTTGTAGGGGTGAGACTGCAGCTTGTAGGGGTGAGACTACAAAGGCCTGACTAAGAGGCCAGGCTAAGGAGCTTGGCTTTCATGTTGTTGGATTGGCAATTCCCGTTTCTCAGAAGATGCCCCTCTAGAATAGGTTCCAAAAAAAATAATACATTTGAAAAATTCTTTATGTTTTGGAGGTCCGGGTCGCACATCAGCTTATTATACCTGCTGGAAAGTAAAAAAAAAGTTTTGTAACTTAGTTTAATTCCAGCATTTTCCGAAAAGCTCTAAAACATACAAATATTTATTTCTTCCCCTCTCAACATCTCTTTGAATCTCATGGAACATCATTGCAGGGAATTCTTTGGAATGGAAGTGTTTAAGCAGGGAACTGGTGCGACCAATTTTACCTTTTTAAAATATCACTCTGTTTACAATGTGAGGCCTGGAGAGGAAGCCTTTAATTTGGAAATAAGGAGATGGAATCAGAAGCTGTCATAGCGCTTTACCTGGAGAGGGTGAAGTGGGGATTGGGCACCGGTGACAGAAGTGAGTAAAGTGGGAAGTGGGAGCAAGTCGTAGGAGAGACTTGTGAGATCGGGCGACTTCGGCTTTGGGGACAAGGGGAGAGGTGTTGTGAGCCACTCACATTCTAGTCTGTGGAATTGGTGCAGCGTGTGGCATTTCACAGAACGAGCAGCAGACTTGGAAAGGAAGATGATGGTGGCTGTCAAATTCTCTCTAAGGCCCTTGGAGTTCAAGGTACCTGTAGAAAAAGACATACTGAGAACGTTCCCCTTTCTAAAAAAATTTACCCTGTGGTCTCAGCCCCGGAAGGCTCATTCTGCCACGCCTCCCTCTGCTTTGCTCTCCACACCTCCCTCTCCAGCTGCCCTGAGCTCACGGCCCTTCTCCAAGCACGCCAAGCACATTCACAACTTCGTCCATTTGCTTCCGCTGTTCTCAGTCCACAGCGACCTTCCTGCCGTCATGAGTTAGGAATTGTATTTGACTGGTAGTAACAGAGGTCCAGTTACAGTGGCTTAAAAATGTAAGAGTTTATTTTCATAAATTAAAAAAAAGTTAAGATGATGCACAGTCCATAGATTGTTTTTGACCTCACAAGTTTACCGGGAACACCAACGTTTCTATCTCTGTATCCCCAGTCCTTAGCAAGTAGCCTTTATCCTCAAGGACACAGAGTGGTTGGTGGAGCTCCAGTCATCACATCCACATCTTAGAGAGAAAGAAGAAGCAAAAGAGGCAAAAAAAAAAATCACATTCATATCTCATTGACTATACCTATATGGGAGGTGGCTGGGATATATAATACAGTCTTTTACTGTGATAATTGCTGCCTAGGGGGAAAAAATAAGTAGGAGGGGGTAAATTTTCTATTTAAAAGAAAGAAGAAAATGCATACAGGAGGGCAATCTCTGCCACATTGAACTCCACCTTTTGCAACTCTGCTCAGGGTTGATCCACTTTCCAATCAACCACCACCTTCTTGACAGGAACTTCTCAAATTGCCCTTCTGCCAGAGCAGCTCTTTGCTTCTGGAGCACATCCATTGCCTTCTGTTCAGCGCTTACTTATGTCATGCTTGCTTTACCCTTTCTTGTTCAGGCTCATTTCTGCCAGCTCCTCTGAGCTAGATCACTTTTTATTAGTTTCTGCGTCTTCTTTTGACCTCTCTGAACCACAGGGTCTGACCACACCTCTGGCCTCTTTTAGGAACTTAGAAGTTGAGTGTCACCGATGGTGCTCTTTCTTTAGTGTACATCAAAATCACCTGGAGGGCTTGTTAAAGTACAGATGGCTGGGCCCCACTCTGAGTTTCTGATTCAATAGATCTTGGTATAGGGCCTGAGAATATGCATTTCAAAAGGTTCCCAGTTGATGTTGATGTTGCTGGTCGAAATTTCGCACTTTGAGAATCTTTGCTGTAGAGGTCTTCTGCAAAGTCTTTTCCCAGGTACTTTCTTAATCCCAGGCTGGCTAGCTGTGTACCTATCTCCTTGCCCACAGTCCCCATCTTTTCCTCTTCTCTGCACTCTAACTATTTTGCTGTAAAAGCACCCCAAATAAGTTGAGATGAGCCTTGTATTATAAATGGTAAATGGGCTGATGAAAGTCAAGGACATAGTCTGGATTAATCACACTCTGTATAGCTACCCAGCCTTGTCTAGCTCAGCCTTTGCCACCACGACCTTCATGGTACCTCTCTTCTTCTCTCCTTTCTTTCCACCATGCTTAGACCGTCTCATGCTACCGAATCCCCAGTCTGCCTGCAGAGTGTTAATTCTTTTCTGGGCATGAAAAATGCCCCTCCATTGCTAGGAGAACTGCTAACCCCACACAAATCCTACCAGTGATGTTTGTGAAATATTTCACTCGAACTAAAAGATTTTTTCCAGGCCAGTAATTATTGTCATTAACATTTAGATAAGTTGGCTCTTCCCTGCTCTCTATCACTCTGCGTTCCATTCACTCTTAATGGAGTAATAGGGGGAGGACTGAAGAATCTCAACCCAAATATTCTTTTTTTTTTTTTTTTTTTGCGGTACGCGGGCCTCTCACTGTTGTGGCCTCTCCCGTTGCGGAGCACAGGCTCCGGACGCGCAGGCTCAGTGGCCATGGCTCACGGGCCTAGCCGCTCCGCGGCATGTGGGATCTTCCCAGACCGGGGCACGAACCCGCGTCCCCTGCATCGGCAGGCGGACTCTCAACCACTGCGCCACCAGGGAAGCCCAACCCAAATGTTTTTTGCTAACAAAGCCGACAACTTCATTTAGGATGGATTTTATATTCATTGCAGCTAGATTCAGCCAGACGCTCTCCCCCCCTCCCCCTCCCCCACCCCTGCCTTCCTCTTCTGGGGCCCATGGCGGTCCTGAACGTTTTGACTCCTCAGCGACCCCAGTCAAAAGAACTTTAAGTGCTGCTGCTGCTCGTGAGCAAGAATGACTCATTTGGGGGCTCCAAAACTGCATGGTTGTCCTGTGTGGCTCCTTAACTCCTCCCCCTGGGTCCATCTGCTGCGACCAGATCTGGAATCAGGGACCCCAGAGTCAAGCTTTGGGCACTCCCTTTGCTCTTAAAATAACAAACCTAAATCCCCTCCCAGATTTCTGCAACACGGAGATCTGTATACTGTGTCTACCACTTAGCATTTTTTTTCCCAAGCGGTTACCCAGTGTGTCCTTATCGGAAAGCCTAATCTAGTGGTATGCAATGGGCTTTGCAGGCAAAATGAGTTCCGATGTCATGTATGTCGGGGGCAGCAGGTTGAGAAAGTGGAGAATTCAATTTGAGCTGGCAGAGTGGAGATGGCCGTGCACAAGGCTTTAGTGGCTAGCTGGCGTCACAGGGAGCAAGCAGACCCTTCAAAGGTGCTTGTGCAGCTCTTGTGGGTCTGACACTTTACAGATGCAACTGGTGCACAGGGCCACCTGCCTGTGAGCATAAAGGGCAGTCTCATTAGCTTCTAATTGCCCACAGGAGAATGGGTGACTTCATGACCCAACCCCAACTCATTTTATCCACATTACATTTTCAGTGATTCACTTTCTGTTTCGTATTTTGGAAGTATTCAAATCTACAAAAAAAAAAGTTGAAAAAAATAGTACCTTTTTTTTTTTTACCTAGTTTCACTAATCATGAACATTTTGACATATTTGCTTTAAACATCTCTCTCTCTTTCTCTCTGTTTCTCTCTCTCTCCACACACTACACACACATGCACACACACACATACTTTTTTTTCTGAAAAATTGAAAGAAGTTGTAGAGTTCAAATCAGGTCAACCCCTCCTCTCTTTAGAAGCCTTTACTCACTACTGAAGTCAACCACTGGCTAAAAATAAGACCCTTTTCACAGCGTGATGTGAAATCGTTTTCCTGGCCCATGCACTCCATGGGAAGGGGCTGGAAACTGCTTCGTGGAGTTTGAGTCTTGCGTCTCTAGGCCAGTCTGACCTTTCCACTACTTCTCCTAAACATTAGGAAGAACTCACAGAAGTCATGTCTGCTGGGATAGTGGGATGACTAAGTAATTTGTCACCCATACCAGGACACTTTAAATTGAATATTCAGTAAGATCATTCCTGGTTAATGGAGAAGTAAGGTCACTCTCAGGCCACAGCACCTTTTGTGGCCACAAAGCAGTAAGGTCAGGAGCCAGGAGATGTGTGGGTTCAAGGTTGAACTTGACCATTTTATCAGTTTGTGGCCCTGACCACATTTCCCACCCAGGCCTTGTTTCTCCGGGCTCTTGCAATATTGCAAACAAAACAAAGCAAAAACATACTTGTTAACACATTTTGAACACTCTAAAATGCTAAACAAATGTTAAGGAGCCTTTCCATGGAGATTCACGCATTAGTCAGCCAAGCAGCCTGACTCTATTTTAGTTTAATATATGCTATAATGTCGAGCACCGTAGTGAGGCCTTTGCCATTTTCATGGAACTCCCCTGCCCTTTCCTACGTCTTCACCGTTTTCATGCTATTTTCTCTTCTGAAATACCCTCACTCATATCTTTGCCTACAAATCGACATCCTGCTGAAATATCACCTCCTCTAGGAAACCTTCCTGGGTTTTCTCTCACAAAGAGACTTTTCCTACTCCAAATACCCATGGTACCAATTTTCTGCTGTTGAGAAAAACAGCCTCCTGGTTACAGGTATTTTTCTGTATGAGGCATCTTTCACATGAAACTAAGTAGTACTTGACAGCAATAATCACACCAGTTTTGTCTCGCTTTATCTTTATCCCTGCCCCTACGCCATAGCCTTGCAAATACTTAGATTACAGATGTTTGTCAAGTATCTCCTAGCTTTAAGTAACAGAAACCAGGCTCACAATGGTTTAAATCATAAGGAAATTTATTATCTTATGTAACTAGAGGGAAAAGGTAAGGAAGGCCTCTAGGGAAGGTCCACCAGGGTTTCTGCTTTGCCCTCCTCCCGTTAAAGGCCACAGACCTTGCCAACAGAAACTAGGGATGCACATTTCCTAGTTTAATTTAGCACACCCAGAAAGAGAGGGGAAACCTTTTCCCTATCCAAGGATTATAGTCCCATCCTTCAACCAACTTGGGCCAGTTTAGCTGATCGATGCGTGTGTGGGCCAATAGCAGTTGCTAGGGGAATGCCATGCTTTTATTTATTCACTTTTTAAAAATAATGCCATGCTTTTAAAGACAGGATTGGGAAACAGTGTAGGTGGAATTACCATGGTGGATCTAGACTGCCAGCACTGTCCAACAGAACTTTCTGCAACGAGGAAACACTGTGTTTTTCATTGGGCAATAGAGCAGCCACTGGCCACATGTGGTTATTATGTATATGAAGCCTACAGGTACAACTGAGAAAATAAAGATTTTATTTTAACTAATTGTAACTAATTTAAATAGCGAGTGGCTACCATATTGGACAGAGCAAGAGAGTGGTCAATATGGAGCCTGGAGCTGGGGATAGAGTCAGATTTTCTGAGTCACATGGGCTGCAGTTGGCAGAGGGGAGATGTGAGTGAAATTTAGGCCCTGCTTGGAAAGAAGAGAGGGAAGTAAGTTCCGATTAGACAGGCAGATCCTCTAAACCAGCGGTCCCCGACCGGTTTTGTGGAAGACAATTTTTCCAGGGACTGGGGCGGGGGCGGGGGCGATGAAGAGAGGCAGATGAAGTTTCCCTCGCTCACCCACCACTCACATGCTGCTGTGCGGCCCGGGTCCTAACAGGCCGAGGATAGGTATTGGTCTGCGGCCCGGGGTTTGGGGACCCCTGCTCTAAACCCTTGCTGCCCAGAGTGTAGTCCATGGACCAAAGGCATAAGCATTACCTGGCAGCTTGTTCAAAAAGCAGAATCTTAGGCCCTGTGTCAGGTAAACTGAATTGGAATCTATTCTAATAGGACTGCAGTTTCTTGGTATATAACCCGTGCTTTGGCATAAGGACTTACAATCTAAAGGACCTGGATTCCCAACCTGGCTCTACCATTCACAGACTGCTAGCTAGGCAACCCACTTAAGCTCCCTGAGTCCCAATTTCCCCATCTCTAAAAATGGTACATCAAAAGTTGCCTCACAGGGTCATTGTGATTATTTTCGAAATGAAATGCTGTGCATGAAATGCTTAGCACAAGCAGAGCATCTAATATACGCTCATTAAATCATGGTTTTGCTGACCTCTCTTCTAGGAGAGAGTACATCTGCTGCATGGAAAAATCTCCAGTCCTTTCCAAGACTGCACATAATAGATGTTCAATAATGTGGGTTGGAACAATACAGAATAAATGATGGATTGAATGAGTGATTAGGAAATCCAGTGCCTCGCAAATCACAGATGGGTCAATAAGTATAATAGATTATGTTAGTGAAAAATACAATTATTTCACATGTAGCATCAGGCTAATATTTGATTTTTCCATTTTGAGTTAAATAATTTCTTACCTTGATTCTTTTGCCTAGAACTTCATTCTTAAAGGGGACAAGAAGGTACTTTTTTTTTTTTTTTTTTCTACAAGATCATTCTCATTGCCAGGCTGTTAGTTTGGAAAGCATTGCACATGCCCTCTACATGTGTGCCCCTGCCCTGGCTATCTTTGGAAGCATTTATAAAAGGAGAAGGACGCTCGTGTGTCCCCACCACACATTCAGCACTTAGCTATGTGCTACCTGGTAGCAGCCCTCACATATCCTGAGTTTTCTCAATTAACCAGAGTCACCAGAGAGATTGCTTACATTTTCAGGCATTTTGCATCATTCTCCCAAGTAGACTGATCTTCCCAGCCCTTCATAGCCAGACTAGGTCTCCCAGCACCTCCTCTGTCCCATCCTTGTAAGATAGATAACATTCCACTTTGCAGTTACGTGCCCTGTACCTCCTTTTTAAGCCTAGTAAGCTGAGAACTACTGTGGGTGGCCTGGGGCCTGGGGTTGGGAAAGAGAACAGATCCTGCCCCAGATGACTGGAGTTGTTCACCACCTTTGCTGTAGACCTGAGTTATGATTTTGATCTTGGGTGACTTAGATCATCTCTGATCCCCCATGTTCTTATCTGTAAAAGGGACCAAAACAAACAAACAATTTCACAATATGTAAAATTTAAAGCATTATAAAAGTGTAAGACACTATCTGTTTCTATTCCTTACTGTCCTATCTAGCATCCACTCATTCCTACATTCACTTATTCATACACATTGATGGTCCATCTACTGTGGAGGCGATTCTGAATAATGTACCAGGGTTACAGAAATAACAAAGGGCATAGTCCCTGACCTCATGTAATTGACAATCTCAGACAAGACATAAGAAACTGTGAGCACAGAGATGGGACCAACTAAGGCAACATGAGGCAGTTAATAAATGCTTTTATGAGGTGAGTCTTGAGAGCTGAGTAGAAATTACGCAGACAAATAAGGGTGGAAAGATTCCAGACCGGAGGAAGAGCAGTGTGTTCACAACAAATCTTACTGTTGTTTTGCTTTGTTTAAAGAGAAGTATAAAGCTTATTGCCTACTTTAAATAAAACTCAGGAAGTATAGACCTTTCACTGCAGACGAGGCTTTTTTGTCCGTAACATGGTCTATTTAGTTCACTTGACGACTGACGGAAGTGAAATTCAGAAAAGTGCACCAGCATCCTGAAGTTACACAGGTTGTTACTAGCGAAACTAACCTCTACGAATACCCATTCAAGCCCTCTCTCCCTCCCATAGTGCTGTCTCTCTGACCCAGGGGCCAGGTGATGATTTAGCATTCCTAGTAACCCTGACACGTTTGTCAGCACCAAACACAAATGAACAACCAGCACCTCTCCGCTGGACCCAGGTAATTTGCCAGTGGGGTCTGTGTATGGATGTTTGCTATGAAGAAGAATTTTAAAACTTAGATCTGGGAGTTCTTGGCATTGTCCCACCTGGCACCCTGACTCACTTAGCTTCCCAGAACTCGTAGGCTTAAGGAAAACTTAGTTAAAATCAAGTCAACAGAGAGCTCTCTGAGAAAATAACAAGACAACACAGAAGTAAATTAGGCTTTTTATCTTTCTCTCCCTTTTTGCTGTTCTGTCATCCTCAACCCAACCTTTGATTTATCTGCATAATGTATATATACATTTGAATCTGAGAAAGATATCCTGAAATCTAATTCAGTTACCACCAAAGCATCCAAAAGCTTGAAGGAATTTCAAAAGGTAACAGACAAAGATCAGCTTTAACATTATGCAGAAATCCATGGGCAGTCTTCTTTAAACAGAAAAGAGAGTTTATCGGGAATTCCCTGGCGGTCCAGTGGTTAGGACCCCATGCTCTCACTGCTGGGGACCTGGGTTCAATCCCTGGTTGGGGAACTAAAATCCCACAAGCCGCGGTGGTGCAGCCAGTCGATCAGTCAATCAATAAGCAACAAGGATATTTTTTTTTTAAAAAAAAGAGAGAGAGTTTATTAAAGTTGATGGTTAAATATCTGCAGTAATGGAATAGTTTATATATATATAAATATATATATATGTGTGTATATATACATCTACATATATATACATATATATTTAATTGTATCTTTATTTTCTGACTGTGTATAAGCCAACCAAGATGAATAATATTTTGAAAATTTTTAAATTTATCTAATTAAGCAACAAGGATATTTTTTTTTAAAAAAAGAGAGAGTTTATTAAAGTTGATGGTTAAATATCTGCAGTAATGGAATAGTTTATATATATATAAATATATATATATGTGTGTATATATACATCTACATATATATACATATATATTTAATTGTATCTTTATTTTCTGACTGTGTATAAGCCAACCAAGATGAATAATATTTTGAAAATTTAAAAATTTATCTAATTATGATGACATGATAGTAGAAGGTGGGGCGGAATTATTGCTAGACATGAAATTCCAAACATGGCCAGAGATAACAAATTGTGTGTGGTGGTGGGGTGGAGGCGCCCAGTATGATGTTGAACTCATATTGGTCTATGCCTATTAATTTTCTACATTGATTGCTAAGACCTCCCTCTCAGCCTCACTTTCCCCATCAATAAAATGGAGATAGTGCCTGTTCCTTCCATTTTCCAAGTGATTATAAAAATCTCACGACCTGGTGTGTGTTTTGAAATATGAGTTCAAAACGCAGGAGCTGATGGTGATATCTGCCATTTGGGTTGGGAGGAGGGTGGGCGAGGTGTCGTGAGCTATTTCAGACTGAGTGGCCAGGAAGGCCTCTCTGAGGAGATGACGTGTGAGCAGAAATCCAAACAGAAGGAGTCAGCCATGGGTAGGACCGAGCGTGGATATTCTAGGCAAGGAGACCAGCAAGCACGGAGGCCCACAAGACACTTTTGAGCGAGACGCCAATGAAAAGCCAAATGCTGGTCACTGGCATAATGAGAACACAGTGAGGAAAGAGCACAGTGAGGAAAGAGGGAGGTAAAGTCGGAGAGGCCCACAGAGCCATTCGTGAACGATGGGAACTTACTCTAAGGGAATGGGAACCCACTGGGGGATTGAAGCCAACATTTTCACTTACTGTGTAACCTTGAACGAGACTGTGAGCCCAGAGATGGATCCAACTTCTCCAAGCTTGCTTCTTCTTCTATAAAATGGACATACTAGTGCCCATATTGAAAAATGATGTTGAGAATTGCATTCCCTATTCTGTATAGCATATTCAGTATTTGACTCCTAACAGGTACCGTACCTATTACTGACTGCTATCGTTGGTTGGTTGACAATGTCACCATTATCATTATTATTATCTGATATCAGTTAACTCGGGGGTAGCCATTGGTAAGAAGGAGGGGTAGCAAAAGAGACAAGGCCAATATTAGTACCACAAAGTTATATTTTATTTCCATAAATCAGATAAATAGCCTTATTTTTCTTTGTTCATATATTTCATCTTCCTTGTAGTCACAGGTCTATCATAGCCTCTGACTTCAGATGCTCCTGTACAAGCTTATGTCGGGAAGTGACTGGCTTCAGAATAGCTCAGTGCTTGTGTCTCCAGGCCCATGAATCCAGGGGTCAGGCAGGGAGCCTGCTCTATCAGAGTGTGGGGCAAGCACCCAGATCGCAATCCAGGAGGTCAGGCAACCCTTCTGGAAGCTGCCGGGGATGATAACTGGTCTTGGATGTGGATAGTGGGTATTTTGACTCATCTCTCTTGAAAATAACAGTAATAGAACGAAACACGTTTACTGCAGCTGCTCTCTCACTATGGCTTGTAGAGAGGATGCCCAGCAAGCCTTGGTTTGACTTAAGTGGGAAAACCAGAGAAGTGAGCTGGAGGTGTTCCAGGTCTAATAACTACTCAAACATGCTTTGTAGATCCCGTGCTTGCCTTCCTCTTATTCTCAGAAGAAATGCATGGTGTTCTCATAATGTGGGCATAGCAATCTTTACTAGTAATCCTACAGTCTGCCTGTCTTTCCTCTTTCTCAACTTTTCTCTCTCTTCCTCCTTTTCTACCTCGTTCTCCCTCTCTTTCTCTTCCCCTCCTTTCCCATCACTTTCTATATTTTTCCTTTATCTCTTCTTTCCTTTTCTTCTTTGTCTTTCTGTCAATGTGGATGTTGAATATCTATTGGTTCCAATCCAGAGATTTTTCTGGGCACTTGAGATACAAACACCAGTATCACTGGATAACTATGGACACACAAGGAAGAATACATCCTATGCTATGTGATTTTGTAGAAGCACAAAGGAAGATGGGTTGATCTTAATTGGGGCATCAGAAAGGCTTTACTCTTGGATTTGTTTTGGCAGTTAAGTAGACTGACAGAGACAGATAAAGACGTAAAAGGCATTTTCAGCCAAGGAAACAGCATGTGCAAAGGCACAGAGTGTAAAAAATCAGGATGCATCAAGGTAAGGCTGCAAGGAGGGGGCTTTTCAAGCCATGCTAAGAGGGATAGACTTCATGAAGGAGGAACTAGAGAGCCACTAAAGAATTTTAAGGGCAGACATGATATGATTAAATCTACGTGTTAGAAATATCACTCTATATAGTATGTGGTATATGAAATGAAACAGGCCAATTAGGATTCTGTTGGCTTTTCAGAATGAGAGTTGATAAATGTCTGAACCAAGCCAGTGACATAGTAGATGGAGGAAAGGAGACAAAGCGGAGAAATATATTAAAGTGGCAGAAGCTTTAAGATGATACCTGCTTGGGTGGAAGGAAGTGGTGCAGTATGATTACAAACTTTCTGACCCTAGAATCTGATTGGATATTGGTAACATCCACTAAAATGGGGATGAGGAATGAGGATATTCTATATAGAGAAGGGTAGACATTTTGGGTTTGAAGTACCTGTGGGACCTCAGTAAGCAGATAACTATATTGATCTGAGACTCTGGCAGTCTCTGTTTCCAGATTCCTAATGGAGGGATTGCACTTAGTTGCATTAATTTGGAAAATGTATGTAAATCTCCTAGCGGTCTCTAGCACATAAACTCTTCTAAAATGTCAGTTATCTCTTTCTTGTTCTTTTATATGCCCACGGTACTCTGTACTTTTTAAGGATCATCAGGGGCTGCATGTATGCCCTAAGAATTTTGGCAAAAGGGAAGTACATTGCCTCCTGGGAGTGAAACCATGAGATCAACCACACATAGAAGCTCAGAGCAGAGATATGCAGTAGGCACTCACTGGGTTCGTTGGCTGGCCTGATGAAAGGCCATCACATCTAAAGGGTACCTCTTCATGCATTTTTCTTTATTAGGAAGCAGGCTTTGTTCCATGCATCACTCCTGCCATTAATTCCAGAAGAAAGGTGAAGGCTAAGACCACAAAGGAGAAGAGACAGAGGATAGTGGAGGGGGCGGAGGGAGGAGTAGAGACCTTTCAGTTCTAGCATGGTGCCAAAAGGAGAAAGATGTGAGCTTCCTTGGCCGAATTAGTTATGCTGCCTGCCTTCCTCGAGGAGCCCTGGCCAAAGGGGAGGCTGTGGAGGGAAGACAGCAAAGAAGCCCCAGGGAGGCCATGGGAGAATAGAAGATGCAGCTTCTCTCCTTCCCTGCTCCATCTGGATGGCGTGGGGGGCAGGAGGGGAGGGAGCTGGAGAGCAGCAAGGAGAGAGAATGATGCCCAAAGCTCAGCTTCTCTGTACACGGTGCTGAATCAAATCTTGGAGACATAGTTTTAGGTGAAGTGGAAAAAGATAGCTTTATTACTTTGCCAGGCAAAGGGAGACACAGTGGGCTCCTGCCTCAAAACACTGTGTCCCCACTTGGAGAGGATAGTGAGAAGTTTTATAGTAATGGTTCAAAGAGGGTGTGATCAGCTCGTGGACATTCTTCTGATGGGTTGGTGGTGAGGTAAGTAGGAGTCAGCATCATCGGCCCTCAGGTTCCAACTGGTCTGGGGTCTACATGCTTGTGGGCAGCATACCATCATTAATTGTTAACTTCTCCCACTTGGAAGGGGTTTCAGTAACTGTAAAATAGTTCAGAGATATTGTTGCGTGTATCCGTTGATGGGGAACCAGGACCTTGCCCCAAGGCTGCGCTGTTGTTCCCCTTGAGTGTTTGTTTCTCCCGACTGTTTGTTTCTCCCTGGTCTCTCATCTCCTCACTTTCCTAATTAGTAACTGCTTGAAGCTGTCCATTGGAACTCAGGGAAGGTCATGGAGGCTGAATGAAGGCTGTTTCCTATAATCAAAGAAATGGGGGACACAGAAAGGCTTTGTGCCCAGGAGTCCCACAGAGCCCTGCTCAGTATCAAGAGAAGCACACAGAGAAATGTCACTGCACAGACTGCAGCAGTCCCAGGGGTTTCCAAATGTGCAGGGATACCAGAGATGTTGAGAAGATGGTGGACCCTTGTAGGTCTGTGGCCAGAATAAGGCTACACAGTCTGGGGGATCTCAAGACAAGAAGCAATATTCTAGCATGACAGATTTCAACAACGGTAGGTGCCAACATCATACTTAAAATAAAGACAAAAACACACACCCACACACACACACACATTTTCTTTTAATTTTACTTTAAAGAAAAAAAAAAGGGACTTCCCTGGTGGTGCAGTGGTTAAGACTCCGAGCTCCCAATGCAGGGGGCCTGGGTCTGATCCCTGGTCAGGGAACTAGATCCCACACACATGCCGCAACTAAGAGTTTGCATACCGCAACTAAGGAGCCGGTGAGCCACAACTAAGGAGACTGCAAGCCACAAGTAAGACCTGGCACAACCAGATGGACAATAAACAAATAAATACTAAATTAAAAAAAAAGACAGATGCATAGAAACCAATTCAAACCAACCACACTAGTAAAAAACGAGTGAGGGTGTGACACCAACCAGAATGCCTCTTGTGGCTGCCATGACGTTACATGAGTTTCACCTGCACCAAGTTGCCAGGCTGGGGAGAAGAAGGAGGGAGGAGACCCTTTGGAGAAGAGAAACAGTTCCATCAGAGTGTTTGAATTTGACCCTACAGTCCCTCCAAAGAGAATAAGTTTAGTGAACAAACCCCACAACATCTTAAAGAGGAAAGTGGTGATTATTGGTTTCACCCTTTCACCCCCTTCACCTCTGGGAATAAAAGTTTGTGAGAATACTTTGATCATTTATAGGAGAAAATAATAGCTCAGGAATAGTGGGTACATTTTAGGAATAATGGGTACATTTTCCTAAGGAATAAGGGGTACATTTTAGGCCCCTCTGTACAATCACGTAATCATCAAATTGCAATACAAATGGGAGATTATCAGCCCTGGGAGTACAGCGAAAGCAACATTTTAAGTTACAGACATTTTAGGTCACTCTGAGCAGTGATCTGAAAGGCAGTTGATTGATTCCTGGTGTGGAGGTGGATGCATAGGAACGTGGCCCCAGCACTCCACGTATTTCCGAACCCCTTGGCAAACCATCGTTACTGTGAAAAAGCTGAAGCGGGCTGTTTGCCGATGCTCATCAGCATTCAGTTCCTCTGACTCCCTCATTCAGATTCCATGCCCACAAAGCCGCCTCCTTCATTGTCTCTTGGCTCATCACGTTTGTCATCAGGAAGTAGTGTCGCAGTCACAGGTGGTTCAGATCCCATCACGGTAATGGTTCATAGTACACTCGCAAGTGGTCCCTGATGATGATTTTGTTTCCCATGTAGCTTGATGCCAGGGACAGACTTCGACGAGGACCCCAGTGCGAACTTCCTAATCTCAAGAAAGTGTTATTTCTCAAACTCCTCTCCATCTCTGCTATCACACTAGTCCATGCCACCAACCAACCTTTGCCTAGACAGCTGCATGGCCTCCTGACCTGAGGCCCTGCTTAGCCAAAGTGAAATTTTCAAACTTGACTCCGATCATGTTATTGTCCTGCTCAAAATGCCCCAGCGGTTCACACTCAGAATAAATTCTGGACTCCTCCCTCACAGTCCACAAAGACCTTCATGTACGGTGCCTGCCCGCTCCATCACCTTCACCCTCTACCATGTCATCCTCACTGTGACACCCCCATACCTGGCTCCTCGTGGGCTCAGAGACTTTGCCTTTCCCAAGGTTCTTCCCCTGGCATTTTAATTGCAGGCACACACACCCCCACCTTCGTTCAGGTGTTTCCTCAGGTGTCATCTTTTTGTTCTCTAACAAGGCTTGCCTTCCCTGTTACTTTTGAACATAATATTCTACCTTATTTATTTTTTTCCAGAGCATTTATCACTGCCTCACATATTACATACTATTTATAGTCTTACTCTTTCACCATGGTTTAAGCCTAACAAAGCTTAAAGTTTACCACTGTGTCCTGAATTCTTGAAACAGTATTTGGCACATAAAGGGAGTTCAGTGCATGTTTATTGATTGAATGAATGAATGAATGAACAGTGAAGGAAATCAGCTTTCTGATTCCAACGTTGATCTTCTGTACATATTAGTTAGATTTCTCTCGATGCAGGGTACTGTAAGGATACTGCCTCTAGGTCTTCTAAACCTTCAGCGAGATCCTGGAATATACCTAAGAGAAAAGTGGCTTCTATCTCTAGCCCTGGAGTGAAGATGGGTTTGAATCCCAGGACTTCCTAGCTGTGTGACTCTACACATTACACTGTATCTCTCTGGGCTTCTGAAATTTTGTTTCCCCATGTGTAAAATGGAAACAGTAACGGTCCCTACTTCATAGGACTCATGTGAACATGAATAGAAGAATTACCAGGAGAGAATGGGGGCAGGGGAGAGATAAATTGGGAGATTGGGATTGATATATACACACTACTATATATAAAATAGATAACTAATAAGGACCTACTGTACACCACAGGGAACTCTAGTCAGTACTCTTGTAATGACCTATATGGGAAAAGAATCTAAAAGAGTGGATATATGTATATGTATAACTGTTTCATTTTGCTGTACAGCAGAAACTAACACAACATTGTAAATCAAAAATAATAAATAAATAAATAATACACGTGAAGGCCTAGCCCAGCACCTGACACAGAGTAATAGTGGACATATAGATACACATATATTTCTTTTTTAATCATATGGTCTCTGTGAGAAGACTATTTACTAAGCACCAAACAGTGTCTTTCTTGTCCATCATATGACCTCAGAGTTTAGCTACTCAACTGAATTAACTCTCCTCATGTGTTATCTTTATCTCTCTCTTTTGCTTATAGGGACAATGGTGTTTAAATCTCCTCCTGTTTGTCTTTACTACTCTGTCATAAAAATGATGCATAATCAGAGAGCCGAAGAAAAAGTAGCACATTTATGGTGTCAACTTTGGACTCAGGTCTGAGTTTGAATCTCAGCTATATGATTTACTGTTTGGGTGACCTTGCACAAAATGGTCATCCTCTCTGGTCCTCTCCTTTTTCCTGGTTCAAACGTGAATAATACTAGCTACTTCTCAGAGTTGTGATAGGAATTAAATACAGGTACAGCATCTATTAGGTGCCTGTAAACCAGCTTAACTTGCTACCACATTCAAGAATTCCAGGGATGGTTCTATGAATGGCAGACAAGTGTATGGTTAGGAGCACAGACTTTGAAGCTCCGTTGCCTTGGCTTAAAACCTCTGTCCAACACTCGTCAGCTTTTGGAACTCCCATTTGAGTCACTTAACCCACAGGTGCCTCAGTTTCCTCACCAGTAAAAAGAGAATAGTATCTACATCACAGTGTAGGGCCAGCAATTAGTAAATTCTAAACACATCCACACACACACACACATTTGTGGATATTAGTGAACATAATGTCCCTTTATAGTTGAAAAAGTGTTAATACAAAAAAAAAGAAGAAACAACGATATTGTTATTCCTCTATATGCCGGAAACTCTGTTCCTTCATTTTTCCCCTGTGAAACCTCCTCCCTCCCTAATCATTCAGCCTATTTCATCTCTCTGATATCTCACTAGAAAATACATCTTTCTTCTCACACTCAATATTCCTTTGTGCCTTTATTAAGTGTAACTAGAGGCTCCAGTCTGCATGAATGATTCTTTATCAAATAAAGCTGGGTTACATTATACTCTTGGGAGCAAAAGCTGAACTTTGGTGTTTTAGTTTTTATCAAATCATATTTATTAAGGTCCTATGTTGCTGACAGTATGCTATTCTTAAAAAAATATTCCAAATATAAAAAAAAAATCCACAGCCCCATGTTGAGAGAGGCTTAAAGGAAATGCAAGAAAAAAAAAGAAGAAAAAGGAAAACAACTCTTGTATTATAACAATGACCGTGCAGATCATTTTATTTGGTTTTAAAATGCCCTCCATGTGGTTGATATGTTCTCTGATTAATCAATTGGGAAAAATTAAATGATGTGTTTCTGTATCTCCTCCCTAGCTCTGATTCTTCTAAAAGAACGAAACAAGGCAAGTCTTTTAATGTCCAATCATTTCAAGTTTTTTTCTAAATTTAAATTATTATGAAGTACTACATATTTGCCAGTTGTTCAGAAGGTCACTAGGATGAGTAATTCCTTTTTAAGGTTGCAAAATAAACATTGCCCATCATTCTTTTATTAAGTTTATGTTAAATGATTTTCAAAATATATCACTGTGTTAATTAAGCTGCTTGCAAACCTTGATTCTCATAAGAATAGCTATTTCTAGCTTATCTCTGGATGAGGAATTACAAACAGTTTTTTATGTGCTCAGAAATTGGTGTTCCTCTATCTTTTCATTTGCCAAGTGGTGTAGAGGGAACAATACAACCTTGGGGGTCATGGAGTTCTGGCTGTGAATCCTGACTCGCTACTCAATTAAGTGAGTTGCCTTGGGTACTTACTTGATTGCTCCAAGCTTTACTTTCTCCATCTGCAAAATGAATAAATAATTCCTTACTTTGTAAGGTCGCTGTGAAAATTAAAGGTAATGATGTATCTAAAGTACCTAGCTCATAGAAGACAATTAATAAATGGTAGGGGTTTTTTAATATTTGCATACGTTAAATTTTACATAAAAATGTAAATACCCACTTGCTTCCCAGGAGACCTCCTTTGCAGTAAAACACAATTACTCAGTACAGCTAGTACGAAAGAAATGAAACAGCACGTCTATGAAGGAGAAGAAAAACATTCTAACAGGAAGAACTAAGTGTTAAATGCAAACTCAGCTTCCAGGCAGCCAAGGCAATAAGCACGGTTCTCAGGAACTAAGAGAGAATGTAATAACAAAGAGAGTAAACAACATCTTGGTAAAATAATCTAGACCAAGTTTAGCATGTGGATCCTGAAACGGAGAGCACAAGTAACCTTAGGAATAAATGACTGAATTACAACTTTATAAGAAACTAGAAGCATCTAGCGTCCTTTAGCATTTGATTTTGCCCATTTTATAGGTAAAAGAACTGAGTCTCAAAAGTTTAAGCGATATGCTCAAGATTACACTCTAGTAAGTGGCAGAGATGGGATTTTGACCGAGGATTTTTGTTTATTGCTTCTTTATGCATTTTATTTTCTTTTACCTTTGAGATTGTGAACAGAAATACATATATATATATATATATATACACATTAGTTTGGGGGGAACTACGTCTTAGAGAATGAAATTCAGTGTAGCTTTACCTTTCATTAAGATCCCTAGTATAGTGACATATGTTATCTTGTACCAGCAGTAGAATTCTTTTCTAAACATCTATATGCTAACTTTCAATTTAGGACTAATGTCCCTGTTGGAAAAATTAAATATGACATGTGATCATTTTCAGTTTGCTTAGTGAATTTCCTAAAAAAAACATGATTTGGATAAGTAACCACGTATAAAAACACAGGTCTACAGAAATAGCTCACTGCACTAGTACGTGGTCATGACCATCAGGTATTAAAATAGGTGTAGGTTTTATTCATTTAACAAACACATATTGAGTGTCCATTAAATTCCATTTACTGTCATGAACCTGAAAGGAGACACAGTGAGGAATAAAACACAGTGAACAATTTTGAAGACATCACAGTCCGGTGAGAAAGACTGATGGATAAGCAAATAGGTACAAAACAGTGTGATCGGTACCAAGTCATCATAGTTCAAACCATGTGATAATTGCTAGGTTCCTAAAATATATGTGGTTCATGGTTAGTTCAGTCACCCAAAATAACCATCAGGGACTGTTTAAGATTGGTTTCCCTAGGAAGCAGACTCAGATTGATTTTAACTTTCAAGAGATTATTAAAGAGTACTTTGGGGATCAGTGTTGTAGATGGGAAGGTGAAGAGGCAGCTCTGGGCAGAGGGAGAAATCAAGCTGTCATAGAGGCCAAAGAGCAACCTCAGCTGACCCCTATGAGGGGATCTGTAGATTAGATGACCTTTCACAGCTGTCTACTATTGCAATGATAAGGCTGGGATTTTGTAACCTATTAGCCCATCAATTTCCTAGGGTGGGGTATATCGGCCACCCTAGGAAAGGAATGTGGCTTTAGGCAAGGTAACTGTGAAGCTGATACATCCCAAAGGGACTGATGGTTGAGGGTCACCTGTCAGAGGTATTCCCAGAAGCAAGGGTAACTATCTTTCAATCTTGCATTGAGATCTGGGCAGCATTTCCCAGCACCCACCACAGAGACCTGAAATCTGCACCCTTCCCTTCCACCATCCTCATCATGTTGCCTTTTGTACTCAGAAGATCTCTTAATGTTCACAAGTTCATAGCTACTCAGCTCCAAATTTGACATTTCCACACAGGAGCATGGAAAACAGGGAAGAAGCAAAGGGACCATCATCTCACAATATTCTCTTATTAGAGAAAAATCTTTCTCAAAACTTTATCAGAAGGATTCTCTGTACATTTCACTGACCATAAATGCTGCCAGGACAAAATCAAGGTTAATTATCCAGGAAGAAAGGAAAATGACCATTGGGTAGAGTTATGGCTGGATGTTTGTGTCCTCCACAATTCATGTATTGAAACCTAATGCCCCATGCAATAGGATTTGGAGGTGGGGACTTTGGGAGGTGATTTGGTCATGAGAGTGGAGCCCTCATGAATGGGATTAGTGCCCTTATGAAAGAGGCTCCACAGAGTTCCCTCACCCCTTCTGCCATGTGAGGACACAGCAGGACGATGGTGGTCTATAAACCAGGAAACAAGGGCTCGCTAGACACTGACTCTGTCAGCACCTTGATCTTGGACTTTCCACCCTCAAGGGCTGTGAGAAATAAATGTTTGGTGTTTAAGCCTATGTCTATAGTATTGTCTAAACCCAAATGGACTGAGACTGGTAGGCTGGGTCAGAACTGACCCTAGTGCCACAGTGGGATGCCCAAGTTGCACTGGGGATTTGAGAGGGTGGTCCCATGCAGGATGTCACAAGGCAGAGGGGGATGTTCATGTAGTATCCACTTAAGGCTTCTGTGTTCAGGTTTTTTCCCAGGATTTTGAATCTGAGGCAAGTCTGTGAAGGCTAGCATTGCTCAGCCTTAGTTTCCTGCTCTGTAATGGAAATAATAATAAAAAATAAGGCAGTTAAAAGTTATGGGAGCTAATGGAGTTAAAAGCATGCTATAAACTGAAGAATTAGGAGAGAAGTAGTAAGCAGTGTTAATAATGCTACCTATTGAAATTCACTGATGTAAATCCACAAAACAAGAGGAGCTTAATACAGATAGATTCTAATAAAACATGCCATTAATTTCAAGACATGATAAAAACACTCCTTAATACTTTTTTGTGCAGTGATCTTTGCCAAGCAAATTTGATCCTGTTTTCTTGCTGGCTAAATGTTTTCAAAGAATCCTGAATTTTTCTTGTTAAATGTCAAACTCTTCACATTAGGTAACAAAGGTTCCCTGGTTGTGCCCTCATTTTCCTTCCTAGTCCATGTATCCTAGGCCCTCATTTAATCTTCTCCAGCCACAAAGTCTCATAGTGCCCCACATGCATCAAACCTTTTCTTACATATTATCTTTTACCTCAAATGCCCCTTCACACTTACTTACCTGCTACCTCTTCATGCTAGAAACTGGTGAGGAGTGTCATCCATTCACATGCTTCCTTGACCCTCCTCCAGAATGAGGCACTGGTCCTTCAGCTTGACCGACGAATATCACCATCAGAGCACATCATACACCTTGTCATTTTCATGTTTGTATTTTCACCGTGATCTTCTGATCTCCGTGATGGCAGGCGCTAATCTGATGGCAAGAGTCTGATTTGTCTCTGTCCACTGAGTATGTACCATGTTCTCAGTAAATATATGTGTGGGTTAAATGGAGACACTGCGTGCTACACATCTCAATATAGTCTGTAGACATACAGTGTTCCTAAGAGGATAGAATACTGGAGTCAGGCTGCCTGAATTTGATCTTGGCTCTACCATTTTCAAGTTATGTGACCATTGGCAAATAGTTAACCCTTCTCTAAAATGAAAACTAAACAAGAAAAACTAAATAGGAAAAATCATGTAAGACACCCAAGAGTGCCAGGCACAAAGAAACACTCAAAAATTTAGTCATGCTGATGATAATGATGATGTAAGGAAGAAGTCCCATGGATAGGTATCAAATCCTTCCTATCCTCCACTAACAATGGGATGTCAACTATTACTCTGAATTATTCTTTGACTCCAAGAATGCGTATGGGATTCCTCATGTTATGGTGGACATGTAATAGGCAATCGATAACTATATATTAATAATAAATAACATATATATATATATATATATATATATATATATATAAAACTGAATCACCTTGCTGTACACCTGAAACTAACACAATATTGTAAATCAATT
>NW_020176572.1:0-43980 GCF_003031525.2 Neophocaena asiaeorientalis asiaeorientalis | reverse complement strand
TATATATATATATATATATATATATGCTGTGTGCCAAATAGTGTTCTAAAGGGTTTCATATACATTAATTTGTTAATCCTCATCAATCCTTTGAGGTAGTTACCATTATTATTCCCATTTTTGCAGATAAGGAAACTGAGGCACACAGAGGTAATGACCTACCCTGCTGGCCAGAGGCAGAGATGGGATTCAAACTTAAGCAGCCAAGCTCCAAAATCTGTTCTCTTTCTTATTATAATATCCTGAATGAGTACGTGAATGAATAAACCTTATCACTTAAATATATTCAGTAGGGCAGACCTGAGCGTCCTGGCCGAGGTTGCCTCTTCACCAGCCAACCACCTGACAATGCTGGGCACTGAGAGGGGCGTAGCATGGCTCTCCCAGCTCTGTGTGAGCCCCTGGCCATCCCGGACTGGGCACTGCTGGAGTGACTGCGGCTAACTCCCAATCCCCCAGCAGCCACCAGAGACCCTCACACCAGCAGCCTGGCTGGTGACCCCACAGTGCGCACTCTCTACCTCTCTGTCCTTGCTCTGCCCGTCCCTGGTGTGGCACTGGTCAGGCGTGAGCCTGGCGCCAGTGTCTAAATGTCCATCATTCTTAGACCAAAAAAAAAAAAAAATTCAGAAAAGGAATCTATATGCCCTGTTCTTAAACCCAGTATAATTTAAATTTATCACTTCTATCTCCTTTTTTTTGTAACAGTATGCTATGCTGCTTCTACTTTTGATTTCCCCACAAATATACCAGGAAGTGGAAATTAATCGCATGGAATGAGATGCTAGCACTGAGAAGGTCAGTGTGTCTGCATCTCTGTGTTTAACAATTAAGAATATACAGATTGGCATTAGATCAGATTAGTCTTGGTGTCTGGAGCTGACTCTACAGCCAAACAAAACTATCCATGGCCCACTTTTGAGGTTCTGGATGACCCTGGGCCAGGCTGATCAGGTGAAATGTTTAACTACAGCAGCCAACAGCAGCAAAGTCAAAGAGCAAATTTAAAACATGGTAGGGATCAAAAGCCGAAGAATAAGTTGGTGGAGTAATAAAAAGAAGGATAAAGTGTAACCTTATGTATGGAAATGAGTGAAGTGTTGGAAAGTCATTGAGATCCACACTAGATTGTGAAATGAACAGAAGTAGGTCAGGGTAAGTGGTACCATTGAGCCTGCTGTGGTGATTCTTCTGTGATGTCTAATTAAGACATTAGGGATTTCCAAGCATCCTAGTTTCCTTACTACCTCATTATAAATTTGTCTTCAATGGATTTATCTGAGCTATATCTTAAAATGTTAACAAATGTAGCCAGAAACTGGACATAAAAAAAGAAAGAGAATTTAGAAATTATTTATCCCTTTCATTTTAAAATAACTCAACTGTGCCTAAAAACATTGACATTGGTCTATAATCACTCAATTATAGGAATATACTTTACAAGATTGCAACCCCCTGCAGAAAGTGAAACTTCCTTATCCTAAATTTAGTATTTTTAATTTCCAAAGATGCCCCCCCCCTCAAAAGAAACCCTACTTTGGGAATACTATAATTGAGTAAAAGTCAAAACTTCCATACAGATATAATCTCCAGTCTTGCAAGTAAAAGTCTTTAAGAGAAAAATGATTTTTCACCATTTCATGGAGAAGCCATCCGTTCAGGAAGAGTGATTCGATATAAATACATTATGAACTTCAGGTGAATGAATGCACAGTGGCCTCAGGATTATAGTTACCTTCTGGTTGCTACTGCAGGATGTCAAAATGTGTGCTGCAGATAGACACAGCACAGGGAACTGGGGCTGGATTTACCCCTTCAGAACTCCACACTCTCCTTTACAGATAAAGAAATTAAACAAGTTGGCATCAACAGCTTCCCAATGTGATACACTGAGAATGCATTGAAACCTGTGTATGTAATGTTCGGGCAAAATAAAAGTTTAACCTGAATCCAATCATGAGAAAATAATCAAGCCATACTGAGGGATATTCTACAAAATAAATGACCTGGACATTTGGAAAATATCATTAATGTCTTTAAAAGTTAAAAAAGAAAAAGCTTGACTGACATTTACAGAGACATGACGACTGAACACAATGTAATTCTTTTTTTCTTTTTTGTTAACTTATTTTACATTCGGTAGTGTATATATGTTGATGCTACTCTCACTTCACCCCAGCTTCCCCCTCCACCCCTGTGTCCTCAAGTCCATTCTCTTTGTCTACATCTTTATTCCTGCCCTGCAACTAGCTTCATCAGTACTTTTTTTTTTTTTTTTTAAGACACAGTGTAATTCTTGGTTGAATCTTGGATTAGGGAAAAAGCTATAAATAAAATAACTGAGATAATGGGAGAAATTTAAATATTGAGGATGCATTAGATAATGGAATTGCATTGATGTCAAATGTCCTGAGTATGATTATGGTATTGTGGTTGTGCAGACCCTTCTTATTCTAAGGAAACACACACTGAAGTATTTAGAAGTAAAGTTTCTTGATCTCTGCAATTAACTCTAAAATGGCTAGACCAAAAATAAATATATGAATGTGCGTATGTATGTATGTGTGTACGCACATACATACATACATACACACGTAGAAAGAACAGATGTGGCAAAAGGTTAACAATGGATGTATCTAGGTGTAAAGAGTACGGATGTTCATTGTACTATTTTATAACATTTCTTTACATTTGAAATTATTTCAGATCAATAGAGGGACATATGTAGAATAAGGGCTTACTACTCTAAACCAGATAGAAAACATGGACTCTTCAAATAATTGGCAGTAAAGAAATATGTTGAATAAAAAAATGATCATTTCTGGGATATTCCTCATGCCTATCTCTATATTTCTTCCTCACAATCCTTTAAGAGTCATAAATACTATCATTACTAGCTTATTTCTTTGAATTAAGTCTTATCTTGCTTGAGATCCTTAGTTAAGATGAAAATATTATTGGAAAGATCAACATACATTCATCCTCATTTTCCAGTTAAACTAAATATTTCACTTTTCTGTTGCAGTTCATAGAAAAATTATTTAATCTTTTTATTCTTCAAGTTTCTAACCTTTGAAATGGGGATAATAATATAATTATTGCTGTGAGTAAATCAAATAATTGTGAGGATTAAATGTGACAGTAAATTAAAATGCTCACAAGTAATGAGCACTTAACTAATGGTAGATATTATCATTATTTTGCATGTATAAAGCCTACTTGCTTTCCTGGTACATTCACAAGGTATTTCCTGGTCATGCTTTCCATTTTACTTCCCAGTATAATATAATAATTATGGTGGAAAAATAGTAGAACCTCTGTTGTGCCCAACAGTGTTATACCTCTAAATAAATCCACTTCTTACCTATCACTCTGTCTCTCTGAATTCTTTCTGCAATGAGACATCAAGAACATGAGCTTCATTAAGTCCTGAGGCCACGTGTGAGATCTCAATTAAACAACTGTGGTTCAGGTCCCAATTCAAGTTGCACAGTTTCGCTATCACTCAGGAAATTCCAAGTTTTTAGTTGCTTTCTGGCAGGATCTGAGGACAAAGACCAAATATATTCCTTATTATACCACAGTGTTTATCCTAATATGTATCGGGACTTTAGAAACCTGCAGGATTTGTCTCTCAGGAATGGGTCATTTGGCAAGTAATTTCTGAAGCTGGTAAAGGACATGGAAAGGCAATTATGGGGCAAAGAAAATGATCTTAGCCTTTTATCAAAAACGTTTTAAAGTATCTTTCAGTTGGAGTCTGGGTGCCTGTATGTTCAGTGGGTATCCATGTTGCTACCATTCAAAGTGTAAGGGCAACCGTGGTTTCCATATTTAGCAAACTGTAATTTGCAGACTATTCCACAGAGTGGTAGAGGGAACATTTTTCAAACAGACCCACATCAGCAGTCATCAAAGGGCTGAGATTCCAGGATTTAAGGGTGAGGCACTCTGAGCAACTCGAATGCTTTGAATGGGCTTCTCTTCTGAGTCTCCCTTTAGCCTTTCCCCAGTTCCAAGTAGAGATCCTCTTACTGGCCCAGTTAGGGGCAGGTAGCCACTCCATAAGTAATCAACCATGTTCAAGAATGCAGGGAAAAATTCTTAGCAGTTTGTCATCCCTCTACAATGTGTCCAGTGATCCTAGAGAGGAGGAAATATGTCAGTCAGGCAAATAATACACATGCTAGTAACCACAACTTCTAGAAAAATAAATTTTTTTAAAAATTGAATAAACCATCTTTGTTGGAAGAAATTATTATTTTCAAAGTTGATGATACGAGCACTTCTGTGAGCTGAGGTATCTGGCATAGCTTTTCACTCGAGGATCTTTGGTTTGAAGCCGAGGGCAAGATCATAGCACCCTATGAGCAAGTGAAACTGGACTAAGCACAAAGGGGAAGAAAAAAAAGGAGCTCATATTCTTTTCTTCCCACTGGTGTCTGTCTGCGATATTGCAGTATCTGGTGCTACGTGTCAGTCTGAGTCTCACTGGCCGCCGGCAGCCAAAGTCCCAGGTTACCCATCAGCATCTAAATCAGGAGGACCTTCAAGATGGCAGAGGAGTAAGACGTGGAGATCACCTTCCTCCCCACAAATACGTCAAAAATACATCTACATATGGAACAACTCCTACAGAAAACATACTGAACCCTGGCAGAAGACCTCGGGCTACCCAAAAAAGTCTCGGTGCTCTGGCTGGGAGTTAAGCTTGAGGCTCTGAGGTGGGAGAGCCAAGTTCAGGACATTGGACCACCAGAGACCTCCAGGACCACGTAATTTCAGTGGACAAGAGCTCTTCCAGAGATCTCCATCTCAACACTAAGACCCAGCTCCACCCAACAACCAGCAAGATCCAGTGCTGGACACCCCATGCCAAACAACTAGCAAGACAGGAACACAACCCCACCCATTAGCAGAGAGGCTGCCTAAAATCATAAGTTGACAGACACCCCAAAACACAACACTGGATGCGGTCCTGCCCACCAGAAAGACAAGATCCAGCCCCATCCACCAGAACATAAGCACCAGTCCCCTCCACTAGGAAGCCTACAAAACCCACTGAACAAACCTCACACAATGGGGGCAGACACCAAAAACAACGGGAACTACGAACCTGAAGCCTGTGAAAAGGAGACCCCCAAACACAGTAAGTTAAATAAAATGAGAAGACGGAGAAATATGCAGCAGATGAAGGAGCATGGTAAAAACCCACCAGACCAAACAAATGAAGAGGAAATAGGCAGTCTACCTGAAAAAGAATTCAGAGAAATGAGAGTAAAGATGATCCAAAATCTTGGAAATAGAATGGAGAGAATACAAGAAACGTTTAACAAAGACCTAGAAGAACTAAAGAGCAAACAAACAGTGATGAACAACACAATAAATGAAATTAAAAATTCTCTAGAAGGAATCAGTAGCAGAATAGCTGAGGCAGAAGAATGGATAAGTGACCTGGAAGATAAAATAGTGGAAATAACTACTGCAGAGCAGAATAAAGAAAAGAGAATGAAAAGAATTTAGGACAGTCTCAGAGACCTCAGGCACAACAATAAATGCACCAACATTCGAATAATGGGGGTCCCAGAAGAAGAAGAGAAAAAGAAAAGGACTGAGAAAATATTTGAAGAGATTATATTAGGGAAGTTGGAAACTTCCCTAATATGGTAAAGGAAATAGTCAATCGAGTCCAGCAAGTGCAGAGAGTACCATACAGGATAAATCCAAGGAGAAACACACGAAGACACATTATCAATCAAGCTATCAAAATTAAATACACAGAAAAAATATTAAAAGCAGCAACGGAAAAGCAAAAAATTACATACAAGGGAATCCCCATAAGGTTAACAGCTGATCTTTCAGCAGAAACTCTGCAAGCCAGAAGGGAGTGGCAGGATATATTTAAAGTGATGAAAGGGAAAAACATACAACCAAGATTACTCTACCCAGCAAGGATCTCATTCAGATTCAACGGAGAAATTAAAAACTTTACAGACAAGCAAAAGCTAAGAGAATTCAGCACCACCAAACCAGCATTACAACAAATTCTAAAGGAACTTCTCTAGGCAGAAAACACAAGAGAAGGAAAAGACCTACAAAAACAAACCCAAAACAATTAAGAAAATGGGAATAGGAGCATACATATCGATAAGTACCTTAAATGTAAATGGATTAAATGCTCCAACCAAAAAACATAGACTGGCTGTATGGATACAAAAACAAGACCCATACATATGCTGTCTACAAGAGACCCACTTCAGACCTAGGGACATATACAGACTGAAAATGAGGGGATGGAAAAGTTTTCCATGCAAATGGAAATCAAAAGAAAGCTGGATTAGCAAATCTCACATCAGACAAAATAAACTTTAAAAGAAAGGCTGTTAGAAGCGGTAAAGGAGGACATACATAATGATCAAGGGATCGATCCAAGAAGAAGATATAACAATTGTAAATATTTATGCACCCAACACAGGAGCACCTCAATACATAAGGCAAATGCTAAAAGCCATAAAAGGGGAAATCAACAGTAACACAATCATAGTAGGGGACTTTAACACCCCCACTTTCACCAATGGACAGATCATCCAAAATGAAAATAAATAAGGAAACACAGCGTTAAATGATACATTAAACAAGATGAACTTAACTGATATTTATAGGATGTTCCATCCAAAAAACACAGAATACACTTTTTTCTCAAGTGTTCATGGAACATTTTCCAGGATAGATCATATCTTGGGTCACAAATCAAGCCTTGGTAAATTTAAGAAAATTGAAATCATATCAAGTATCTTTTCTAGCCACAACACTATGAGACTAGATATCAATTACAGGAAAAGATCTGTAAAAAATACAAACACATGGAGGCTAAACAACACTTAATAACCAACACTTAATAACCAACACTTAATAACCAAAAGATCACTGAAGAAATCAAAGAGGAAATCAAAATGTACCTAGACACAAATGACAATGAAAACACGAAGACGCAAAACCTATGGGATATAGCAAAAGCAGTTCTAAGAGGGAAGTTTATAGCAATACAATACTACCGCAAGAAACCAGAAACATCTCAAACAACCTAACTTTACACCTAAAGCAATTAGAGAAAGAAGAACAAAAAACCCCAAAGTTAGCAGAAGGAAAGAAATCATAAAGATCCTATCAGAAATAAAGGAAAAAGAAATGAAGGAAACGATAGCAAAGGTCAATAAAACTAAAAGCTGGTTCCTCGAGAAGATAAACAAAATTGATGAACCATTAACCAGACTCATCAAGAAAAAAAGGGAGAAGACTCAAATCAACAGAATTAGAAATGAAAAAAGAGAAGTAACAACTGACTCTGCAGGAATACAAAGGATCATGAGAGGTTACTACAAGCACCTCTATGCCAATAATGGACAACCTGGAAGAAATGGGCAAATTCTTAGAAACAAACAACCTTCTGAGTCTGAACCAGGAAGAAATAGAAAATATAAACAGAACCATAACAAGCACTGAAATTGAAACTGTGATTAAAAATCTTCCAACACACAAAAGCCCACGACCAGATGGATTCACAGGCAAATTCTGTCAAACATTTAGAGTACTAACACCTATCCTTCTCAAACTCTTCCAAAATATAGCAGAGGGAGGAACACTCCCAAACTCATTCTACAAGGCCACCATCACCCTGATACCAAAACCACACAAAGATGTCACAAAGAAGGAAAACTACAGGCCAATATCACTGATGAACATAGATGCAAAAATCCTCAACAAAACACTAGCAGACAGAATCCAACAACACATTAAACGGATCATACACCATGATCAGGTGGTGTTTATCCCAGGAATGCAAGGATTCTTCAATATATGCAAATCAATCAATGTGATACTCCATATTAACAAATCGAAGGATAAAACCATATGATAATCTCAATGAATGCAAATAAAGCTTTTGACAATATTCAACACCCATCTATGATAAAAACTCTCCAGAAAATAGGCATAGAGGGAACTTACCTCAATGTAATAAAGGCCATATATGACAAACCCACAGCCAACATCGTTTTCAATGGTGAAAAACTGAAACCATTTCCACTAAGATCAGGAACAAGACAGATCATCACAATGTTCACTGCAGCACTATTTACAATAGCCAGGACATGGAAACAATCTAAGTATCCATTGACAGATGAATGGATAAAGAAGATGTGGCACATATATACAATGGAATATTACTCAGTCATAAAAAGGAAACAAA
Organism: Neophocaena asiaeorientalis asiaeorientalis; assembly: GCF_003031525.2. Classification (NCBI taxonomy): domain Eukaryota; kingdom Metazoa; phylum Chordata; class Mammalia; order Artiodactyla; family Phocoenidae; genus Neophocaena; species Neophocaena asiaeorientalis. The sequence continues at coordinate 35,732 of NW_020176572.1, read as the reverse complement.
ATTGAGTTATTTGTAGTGAGGTGGATGGACCTATAGTGTGTCACACAGAGTGAAGTAAGTCAGAAAGAGAAAAACAAATACCGTATGCTAACACATATATGTGGAATCTAAAAAAAAAAAAAGAAAAATGCTGCTGAACAACCTAGGGGCCAGACAGAATAAAAGCGCAGATGTAGAGAATGAACTTGAAGACACGGGGAGGGGGAAGGGTAAGCTGGGACGAAGTGAGAGAGTAGCCTTGACCTATATACACTACCAAATGTAAAATAGATAGCTAGTGTGAAGCAGCCACATAGCACAGGGAAATCAGCTCGGTGTTTTGTGACCACCTAGAGGGGTGAGATAGGGAGGGTGTGAGGGAGACGCAAGAGGGAGGGGATATCAGGATATATGTATACGTATAGCTGATTTACTTTGTTATACAGCAGAAACTAACACAAGAATGTAAAGCATTTATATTCCGATAAAGATGTTTAAAAATTTTTTTTGATGAGAGGGTAAGAATTGAAATTACTTATGCTTTTTGAATACCCATATGTACGAGCGTGTGTGTGTTTACATGTGTGTACAAATGTGTTTCAGTGAGCATAAAATGATAGGATATGCTGGAATTACAGGTTATAGGTAAAGCTGTGATTGACTTGATCAATGTCAGTGTTATTTCCTTGCAGACGGTCTCCATTTGTCAGAAATTAATGGAAACAGAATGGATTATTGCAGATGGCATTTCCAAAGATAGCTTTTATAGCACTTGGCCAATCGGACACCCCACCTTGGCCCTGTTGGGCTTATTACTTTCATTCAGACATTTGAAAATCTCTTGACAATTCTCTTTCACACAAAACGAAGCCAGCACTTTCAAACAGATCTCATTAGACTTCATATAAAACCACTACACGCTAGAAAGAGTTTCCATCCCAGAAGGGTTTCTGCATTCAAACTTACCACGCCTCTATGCAGTTCTATTCCTGATTAGTAATTTGTCCTCCTTAGAGCTTTAAAGATACACCGTTATATCTCTGTAATTTCACCCCTTTCCCATTTTTTCTTTATCGGCACATTCAAATGTATTTTACTCTTATCTTAGATCTGTCACTCAGCATATGTCAACTTCAAGAGTGCTGGACTATAGCAGCGACTGTCAATAATGTTTCAAGGGAAAAAAAGAAAAAGAAAAAAAGAGTCAGAATGCATGCATCAGATCTCAGAAAGCTGTCTGCCTTGTTACATAGCATCCCTGTATGTTATTCTAAATTATTTCCATCAAACAAACAAATGCCAATCTACACTCTTGTCTGGGAGGAACAAAGGAATTTTCTTTGACTATAAGTTAAGAAATACCATGTCTAATCTCTTCATATCATCTTTTCCTTTTAATGTTTCCAAAGCTTTTATTTAAGGCTCTTTTCTTTCTGACCTCCTCCTGCCTAAACCTCACATTCTCAGCCTATTTCCTCTGTGAAGTCTTCCTGACAATCACTGCTTCCTGTCTGATGTAGCCATCCCTCCACTCCCCTTCCTTTCATTCTCTGGGCAGACCTTGATTGCTGTCCTTACCACATTTTTTTGAAGGTTCTGATCATGTATCTGGCTCCAAAACTCAACTGCAACCCCTCTCTGGGCAGAGACTACAAATTTTCGTCTGAGCCAGGGCCTAACACATATATAAATGGCCCAGATTAGTGGTCCAAGGAGGTTTGCCTGCTGAATCAGTAGTCAGATGGGTATAAAGGTGGATGGATGGATGAATGGATGAACATGAATAACTGGGTTGCTTTCTATAAAAGCAACCTGTGGGATGATGTCTATACCTAGTAGGTACTTAGTAAAAGTTGTTGAATTAAATTGACATCCCAAATGTGAGGCAGAGTTAAATGGAGAAATATAAACATCTTTAGAAAGATTACCTCCTAAGTGATTCAAAAAGTAGAATGTAGAATCTAGTAATAACAATGTACAAATTAAGTAGGAAATGAGGGAATTCTAGGATAGCTATATACATGTCTTTCCGTAGAGAAGGAATTAAACTTTGACTGAAATAAGGTAAAATTAGCTTTTCTAAAACCACAAAGTGACAGAAAGTAGCATTTTCCTTCTGCAGGGGTCACTTTTAAAGGGAAGCCTAAGAAACACTGTCTCACATCATACTCAATCTGTTAATTGATAGCTTTTCACCAACTTGGTCTATAGTGGATCTGGAGTCAGAACATCTTATGTCAACTCTGCTACTGTGTGACTAAAACTGTATGGAATCCAAGCATTAAGTGATCACATGCTTATTGAGCGCCTGCTACGTGGCAGACAGCATACCAACTCATTGATCTTCACGACCACCAGATGAAACTTGCATTTTTCCCACATTACAGATGGTAAAACTAAGTAGGGTCTGACGCATGGTAAGAACTCAACCAAAATACTTTCGTTCCTCCTTTTTCTTCTGCCTTAATCAACTTTCACTTGGATTCCATACTCATACTACTCTGTACAGTGGACCATGTTAACTAGCTATCACCAATCCACCTCCTCTCGGCTGACCTCAAGTTACCCTTCACATGGGCTGCTCAAAAAGTGAGTTGAGCAAATAAATGCTTAATGCAGATCCCTTCATTGTCCACATGTTCTAAAAGTCAGTGACCCAATTCTTCAGAGTCTCTACAGGAAGTGCAGTTCTTTGACAAATCTAAATTTTAGATTGTTTCTGTATCCCAGAAAACATCCAAGTGGCCTGGTGTTAATACAAACCATCACAGGCAGCACCGGCCATGATCATAGGAAATTACATTTTCTGTCCCAAAGAGTGACTGGGAGGCAGCCTGTCATCAGAGAGAGAAGGGTGGTGAGAGGGGATCTGACTTAAGTGAGGACATAAGTTAGGAACATGGGAGTTGGGAACCAAAAGAGACTCGGTAGCCATATAAGGCACCTGGGGGTAGAAGGAATGGCCACTGGCATAGATGAAACCAGAGGAATATCCAAATGATGTTTTCTAACACCCCTGATGGGATTGCAGAAATGTAGACATGAAGCAAGTTTTGATTGTATTGTAAAGAGAATAGAGTATGTTCTATAGCTAATGAATACAATTCAAAATTTAAAAAAAAAATCTAGCATAATATCTGAAACCAGTATAAACGAAGTGATATTTTATTCATAAATGTGTTTACATAATAATAATACATGCTATTTATCTATTGTATACTCTCAATGCTTGGTACTTTATAAAAACTCAAAACTTTATTTAAAAATTCAGGTAAATTAGAAGATAAAGATAGGTGGAAAATTATATATTAGAAAACCAAAAAAGTAACAAAACTGACAAGCAAATTTAAGAATCGGTTTCTTTGAAAAGGAAACAAACAATTTAAAATTACAGAAGCTCCAGTGAGCCTGATAAAAACAAAGAGAGACAATACAAATATACAGCATTTGTATGAAAAGGATGGGAGTGGGAGGTTATCAGAGATATCAAGGAAGTAAAAAGAATCCTAATAAAATTACTTTGCAAGACTAAATAATACTTTGGAACATCTGGTTGAAATGAATGATTTTCTAAGAAAATATGTCACCAAAACTGACTCCATAAGGGCCAGATAACCTAGGCAGTTGACAAAATTGAGAACGTGATCAAAGATCTACAACCGGCAGTAAGCTGGAGCTGTCTGGCCCTGATTGGTGAAGGATGATTGTACACTCCGAACCACCTTCAAGTTCAATGACATCATGTTAATAAACTTGAAATCAGCCCTGGTGGGAATATTTACATTACAGAAACCAGCAAATGCAACAGATCAGTGACTTTTTATTCCACCTGAAGAACCGCTTATTTAACTTTGACTACCAGCACACCACTGATTGTAGTTCTAAAAGATGTCAGGGTCAGATGACTTGACTCAGATTTTTAAAGAGCAGCCATTTCAGTTATTTGAAAAGCAGTTGGGGCAGGGTGGGAGGTGGGGGTAGAGCCCACCTCTTTGTTTGGCAAACCCTACACTGATACCAAAACAAACAGTGAAAGCTGTAGACAAGTCTTTCTCTTGTGTGGTAATGCAGAACAAAAACAATGTAAAATAAAAGCAAAGAGAATTCCATAGTCTATCATAGGCTAATGCACCAGAGCCAACTGAGGTGCATTCCCAGAAGGCAAGGGTGGTCTGTAGTAGGAGCTCCATTAATTCAATACACAGTAATAATATTGTGTTAATTGAGAAAATTTGAGTTCTGTTCTCATGTGACTGAGGTGAACATACAAAGAAGCAATCAAACAAAATACAGTATAGTAAAAAAAGAAAGAAAATATGCATGATTATGGAAGAAATTCTGAACTCTGTTTATCAGAAGGACTTTGCTACTTTCTACTGATTCAGCTACCCATATTTTTGTAAATATAAATAGGAACAAGTATAGAAGCCCCCCTTTGTTTTAGTTTGGAGCCACATATGTTGCATATCTTAGGGTATTTCCATTAACTTATACTTGAGACAATTATTATAATGAAAGAACAAAATGAGAAAGAGAAAAAGAGAAAGACTGATATAGGATGAAATAGGATGAAAAAGAATATCAAGAAGGAGAAAGGAAGGGAAAAGAGAGAGAGGAAGATAAAGAGAAATTAAGACAGTGGGAAAGAAAAGAAAAAGAAAGAAGGAGGGAGGGAGGGTAGGGAAGAAGGAAGGGGAGAAGGAAGCTACATTCAGCTTTTCTCATCCCCCTTCCTGATTTAAAAACTCCTTAAGGAGCATATCAGCTTTGATTCCTTGGAAAGCAGCATCTCCCTCCCATTCAGATGTGTTTATTAAAGCACAAATGGTCTGACTTGGCCCAGGGTCTACCAGCCTGGGAGGAGGCAGATAATGAGGGGGAAAGAAAAGACCAGAGCCCTGAGGTTTGCGGTGGGGTGGCCAAGCCCTTGCCAACTCAATCAAAGCCACCAGGGTGACAAGTACCTAAGCTTGCCAGCTGTGGAATGTGCTGCTGTGCCTTTGAATGCAGCGGGTAATTGTCCTGGAGAGGTCTGGATGAGGGGAAGGGGCAGGGCTCTTGAAAATAGCTTAACAGCTCTGAGATGGCCAAACCCTTCCATGGGGCCTAGAAGCCAAGGTAAATAACATTTTCCTAAGCCGAAGACCAAACCAAAGGAGGAATGAGACAAGGGAAAGGGATCGATTGCTTCCTGATTTTTTTTTTTTTTTCTTTCACTCATTTGACAGGGAAGGTACTAACATTTTTGGCTGTAGTATTGTTGTAGGAAAAGTGGAACTCAAGAGGATGGTCATGTCCCAGGTCTCAGGTGAGTCCCTGGGACGGGCCGCCAGTGAGGGTCCTTGGCTTCGCATAGGAAAGAATTAAAGAGCAAGCCATAGTAAAGTGAAAACAGGTTTATTCGGGGAGATACACACTCCATAGACAGAGTGTGGGCCATTTCAGAAGGTGAGAGGTGACCCTGAAATATGGAGAGGTTAGTTTTTATGGGCTGGATAATTTCATATGCTAATGAGTGGGAGGAATATTCTAACTATCTTGGGAGAAGGGGTGGGGATTTCCTGGAATTGGGGCACTGCCCACTTTCTGCCCTTTTATGGTCAGCCTTGGAAGTGTCATGGCACCTGTGGGTGTGTCATTTAAAAGGTAATATATTACAATGAGTGTATAATGAGGCTCAAGGTCTACTGGAAGTCAGATTTTCTGCCATCTTGGGCCTAGTAGATTCTAACCAATTTTTGTGGCATCCTGTTCTTTTTAATGGTTGTCTCATTCTTTTAATGGCTGTGCCCTGCCCCCTTCCTTCCTGTCTTAGTATCCAGATATTCTGCACATATTGCTCTGTTGTACTGACAACATCCCTGAGAGATGTCCTCATCATAGGGGGAAGGAAAGGAGGAGAAAAAGGGAAGAGAGAAGTAGTAGTAGTTACAGTAGTGATTGTATAATAATGGCCGTGGTGATGATGATAGGTCAAATTATGGTTGTGGTTATTTGAAAGCATTTTGACTAAATATCCCAGGTACTAGCTAATAAAAACAAGTGTGATAAGAGTTATAATATGCACATAAGATGAAGAAGAAAGATGGAAAATCTTTCTGGGAGGATGTTAAATCTTGTCAAAAGCTTCTGAGAGGAATTTAGGAAACTAGAGAGAAAATTAAGAAGATTAAGAGAAGAAATAAGAAAGGACATTATGTGAGCTTGCAAACTGTGAACACTCTAGGTGCTTGTTATAGACTGAATTGTGCCCCTCCCTGCCCCCCATTCCTATGTTGAAGCCCTAATCCCAGTAGGTTAGAATAGAGATGTGATTAATTTAAAAGATGCCAGGCTGGGCCCTAGTCCAATCTAACTGGTATTCTTATAAGAAGAGGGGATTAGCACATACAGGAAGACACCAGGGGTGCATGCTCACAGGAAAGAGACCATGTGAGGATGTAGCATGAAAGTGACAATTTGCAAGACAAGGAGAGATGCCTCAGAAAGTAATCACACCTGCTGACACCTTGATCTTGAACTTCTAGTCTCCAAAACTGTGAGAAAATACACTTCTATTGTTTTTCACCCAACCTGTGGTATTTTGTTATGGCAGCCCTAGTAAACTAAGACAGTACTCAATTAAAAAGGTGTTATATAAAGAGAGGAGTCAGGGAGGGGTGGAAGGAAGGAAAAGGGAAGGCAGGAAGGCAGGGGAGAGAGGGAAAGGGGTAGGAGGAGGGAGGGAGGGAGGGAAGGTGAGAGGAAGAAAAAAAAGAAAGACACAACAAGGGGGAGGGAACAAATCTTGTGTTCCCTTACGTTATCAGGATGGTAAATATCACAATTTACTTCCAACCAATATTACTGAACATGACCATAGCCAGGTGTTAAAATTAGGGGGATGGGAAGAGATGCATTCTAGAAAGTGCTTAATTTTGGAGGTTTAAATTAAAGCATTTTTTTCATTCTCTTGTTCCTGTCTTCTTAAATAAAGGATTATTTGGTGTTGCAGAATTTAGAAGAAGTCACTGCCTACCTTGTTGATACACATGTATTTGCTTCTCTCTGAATTTATCCTAAGCTTCATACACAGTCTCACGCATAGAGGATGTTACTAGATACATGAGTAATCCTTGGGATTAGTATACTGACTGCTTAATAAAACCCAGACGATTTAGCAATTTCCCCATTTACCTTTACATCCCTCGCTGTTCTCTTTTCTGAGGGGAAAAAAAAAATTGAGATTGTAATAACATTAGTTTCTTGGTTCGAAAGGTTTCCACTTGGCAAATTAAAAGAGGGATTTAAACATCACTAAAGCACTAACACAGTGGTTACTCATTTGCTGAGCATTTGGGGGCAGATCAGGAAACAGAGAGATGCCACGATGATTAAAGTTGAATAATAGTTTGCTAAGTGTAAAAAGTCCAAACCGTGCTTTCAGGGGATCATTCACTCCCAGTGCATTGCTCTAAAGAATTCTGTGATGAGATTGGAGTAAACAGCTTCCCAAGAGGAGAGAAGGCCAAAAGTAGAACCAGGAATAATAAATAGGTACTACAACAAAAGTAGTTGCAAGGGGGCATCTCTGACTGCCAGAATCCAACCCATCCTTCAAGGCCTGGCTTAAGGGAAGGGGCCTGTCTCTTCCAATCACCAGACTTTTGGAGGTCCTGAGCCCCATTTTCGAATCTATAAGATAGAGATCATTTATTTATTTCACAGAATTTTAAACTAGATACTGCAGGGGAGAAAAATGATGTTCCCTCTACCCTTCTAGGTTCTTGGCTGAGATCCCCCTGTAATACAAAGATAGATTAACAGGAGAAAAATAATTTTAATCACATACATACATACAATAACCCCCACAAAGATGTGAGACTCAAAGGCAGCCACCCTATTGAGGCTTAGCTATAATCCTGAGTTAAGGAAGGGGATAGGGCCCTGGGGATTCAAAGCATGGGGGGAGGGAATTCACCAAAAGGTGAGGAGAGGAAATATTTGCTAGGCAAATATTTGTCCTGCCCCACCATAGGGGCAAGTCTCTCAGGTGAAAAAGTGGGTGATCTCTGGTAATAGCTCCCCTCCTGGTTGCAGGCCCCCTTTCTAATGTAAATTTCCCTTCCAGAAGGGTAATTTCTACTCTGTTTCAGAGCGTCTACTGTGTCTGCAGTTTCTCAAAATAATCATTTCACAATAATCCTTATGCCAAACAGATATATTTTGGAGTGGCATATTCTGCTGTCCTTCAGAACAAAGGAGATAGTGACTGGAAAGCACATTTTATTAAATGTAAGTGCAAGATGATGGTGGTGGTAATGACAAGGAAGAAGACTTCCTGGGGACAGTGTGTTATCTCCAGAGAGCTGAGTCATTACTACCCTAGGAGGTGTCTCCACTCCTCTTGCCCCGCAGCCCACAGTTCCATCACCTTCCAAAAGGAAGTGTGGTCAGCTCTTCCTGGCCCCCCCTCACCTCTAGCCCTTCAAGGAGGCACACAAGAGGTGAGTTTCCTTTTTGCTGTTGCCAATGGGAATTCAGGCCTTACTGATTTGGGGCTTTTTTTCTTTTTCCTTTCCTGCTTTCAGAAACAATTCCTTCTTGAAATGTTCCTCAGATCTTCAACTTCCAAGCCGTGGCAGTGAAAGGTTTTAGACTTAGGGACTCCCGTTATCTCTAATTGCAAAGCAAGGGAATGAAGCCCTGGGCACTAGTGGTAAGACAGATCTATTTACTGAGCCATTGTGTTCACTGCCAGAGGCCCTTGTTATTGGCAACATTCACAGGAAAGGGTGAAAGAGGGAAGCCGTTCCCATAGACTGAATGTGTCCTCCCAAAAGTCATATGTTGAAACCCAATCCCCAGTGTGAGGGTATATTTGGAGGTGGGGACTCTGGGAGGTGATATAGGTCATGGAGTAGCATTCTCATAAATAGGATTAGTGCCCTTAGGAAAGAGACCCAAGAAGGTTCTCTAGCCCCTTCCTTCCACCATGTGAGGACACAGAAAAAAGATAACTGTCTATGAAATGGGAAGATGGCTCTCACCGTATGCCAAATTCCCAGCCTCTGGAACTGTAAGAAATAAACTTCTATTGTTTATAAACCACCCAGTTTATGATATTTTTGGTTATTGCAGCCCCAGCAGACTAAGGCACCTGTGAATGTAGTCTATCCACACATAGTCCCAGAGCCCTGACTGGATGCCTGGCTCTGCAGTGGATGCATGGGGGAGGAGATAGATAAAGATGAGCAGATCAGGATCTGCCCCTGGAAAGTAAGCTTTCCTAGAAAGAAGACTTGCATGATATACCTTCTATTGGGGGCTCCAAATATGGGAGAGAACACAGGGGCAAAGTGTTTCCCGAGCACTGAAGAGGGAGAAAGATCTTCCTGCTGAGATTAGGGAATTCTTCGTGGAAGATGTGAGTTCTTGGAACAGCGCCTTCGGTTTGAACATTCAGACTTGCTGAAGGCAGGTAAGGAAGTACATTTTAGTTGGGATGAAAACTTGGGACACAAATCCCAGGTCACACCTATGCTAGAATTTAGGAAACAAGAGGCCATGATAATGAACATATACTTTTGACTAATGCCAGTCACCATTCTAAGTACTTAATGTATGTTTCCTGTAATCCTCATAACAGCTCTACACAATAGATACTACTGTGATCTCAGTTTAAGGTATGAAGAAATCCAGATCACACAGCTATTTAAGTCTCGAAGAAGACTATTTCTGCCCTTGGACTTACATGTGTAGGTACTGAGATGCAGTTCAGTTAATGGAGGAACATGCAAGATGCTAAGGGAACCTGGAGGAAGCCCTCCCTATTCTGTGCAGGAGAGGAGTTACGAAAGAGGCAGGTCTTCCCCAAAACCAGAATGAGATAGCAGAGAGAGTGGAGCAGGCGGATTCTAAGCAGAAGGAATCCGCATGTGCAAAAGTTGGCACAGACATGGGATCTAAGAGGAATAGTAGGAACTTCAGAACACAAAGTATGGGGGTAAGTGGTCCATGGTGAAGTGTGAGATAGGACTGTAGCCACATGCAAGGCCCACCACCAAAAAAGCTTCCTCTGCCAGGTTATAGAATTGTGCCTCAATTCTCAAGGCAATAGAGGTTTTAAAAAGTTTTAAATGTAGGAGGACTCTGATTGTTTTTCTTTCCCAAAGATCACTTTGGCTACAGTAAAAACTGGATGGTAAGCAAAACAGGCAGCAGGAGACAATTAGGAGGCTCTTACAGAAGTCCCGGTATGATGTGCGCAGGGTCAGTGGGCTGGGGATGAGGGAAAAGATTCCAGAGACATTTAGGAAGTTAAGTGGTCTGGACTCAGTAAATGCTTAGATGGGTGGGATGAGAGAAGGGATAAAGTTGAGGATAGCTCATGATTCTAAGGCATCTAGCCCTAAAGACTAGTTAGATAAAAGAACCATCATCCATGTTAGGAAATTCCAGCGTAATGGTGATGATCATAGTCTGTTAATGAATCTCATTGCCTCGAGCCTTTTTCTGCTTCAGTTCATTTTCTATAATATCTCATTTAGAAGATTATTTTTAAAGATGCTACAGTGTCATAACAATCTAAGTCCACTGTGTTCTTTAAAACTTGGCCTGAGAGAGAGAGAGAGAGAGGGAGAGAGAGGAAAGAAAGATAGGGGAAAGAAAGGAGGAAAGGAAAAGAAAAGAGAATGCTTAATTCCAATTTAAAACAAGAGATTGAGATTTTTTTTTTTTTTTTTTTTTTTTTTTTTTTTTTTTTTTTTTTTTTTTTTTTTGGTGGTACGCGGGCCTCTCACTGTTGTGGCCTCTCCTGTTGCGGAGCACAGGCTCCGGACGCGCAGGCTCAGCGACCATGGCTCACGGGCCCAGCCGCTCCACGGCATGTGGGATCTTCCCGGACCGGGGCATGAACCCGTGTCCCCTGCATCGGCAGGTGGACTCTTAACCACTGCGCTACCAAGGAAGCCCAAGATTGAGATTTTTATGTCAATCTGTGTTTTGCTGCTGCTTGAAAGTAATAGTAAAAATATTACCAATTCATAGTTATCAGGTCCCTACTAGTAGCCAAGATTATTATTAGACACTTTTCACAAATTGTTTAATTTAATCCTCTTAACAATTAGTTTATTATGTAATTATCCCCATTTTTCATATGAGGAAACCAAGGCTAAGAGAGGTTAAATAATTTGATTAAAGACACAACTCATAAGTGGTAATTCTAAAATTTGAACAAGGTATTTTCGCTCCAAGGCCATCCTTCTTCCACTGTGTCATGACAAATGTGTTTTATAGACACACTCAAAGGAGGAAAAGTTTATGTCCATCTAAGTGTGGAATTGATTTACTGAGGAACCAGAGAGAAAATGTGCCCCGTATTCTCTTCATAACTCATGGCCCACCTCTGACAAGGTATGAGGACTGATTGATTCTCACATGTTAACTGGATGCTCACCAGCTGCATAAATACAATTTCTGAAACTAGGAGTAGCCCAAAATAGATCCTGTTTTTCATTTTGTAAAACAAGAACTTGGTGACTGCTGAATAGTAAATGTTGACAGTCGGGCAGCAAAGTCTTGGAGTGGCAGCACGGGAAAGCGTAATCGGTATTTTCAAAATGGCACTGGACAGGAGAGACCCTACCAAGACTGCAGCAACTCCATCTGGACAGTGGGTCATTTTGAGGTTGATTTCCTAAATGTCTACGCTCATTACTTTGTTACTTCTCCCTTGTCAGCCATGCAAAATCCTGTTCCACTGACAGCCCTGGACGTACCTGCCTCTTGGATGACTAATGCTGTTCAGTACTCATTTACTGCCTTTCTGGCTCTGACATCTGGCATGCGCTTCTCATTCAGTCCTGTGCTAATCCAGTGAAATAGAACAAGATTTTTTTGGTGTAGGTGTATACTGGGAGAAAATGTGATAGGAGCACAGATGCATTGCCCAACAAATCTTTCCTGAATTTGCATCCAAAGCTATGTATGATTATACAGAGATAGGTAGATGGATGATAATGTCGATGAAATAGAGGTCCGTGTGAAATTATTTGGGCGGCATTAAGAAAAACTCACAGCACTGAGTCATAAGAATCCCCCTTTTCAGATCCTCCCCATGTTTCTCCTTCAGAGTCCAACACAGATATTGTCTTCTCCATGGCAATGTACATCAGTGTCTGCGTGCTGTAAAGTGGAGGGAGGGGGTACAGGAATGAAAAAGTCACATTTCCGTATCCCCAAGGAGCCCTAATTTAGTAGGTGAGATGTACAAATGAAAAAGCTAACCAAGGGTGTGGCCAGGGGTAGGGATGCATAGGCAGAGCACAGAGCGTTTTCAGGGCCGTGAATCTACTCTGTATGATACTATAATGGTAGATGCATGTCATTATACATTTGTCTAAACTCATGGAATGTACAGTGCTAAGATAGACCCCTAACAAAAAACTATGGATTTGGGGTGATTACGATGTTTCAATGCAGGTTTATCGATTGTAGCCAACGTACCACTCGGGGCGGGGGGGAATGCGGATAATGAGGGTATATAGGGAATCTATACCTTCTACTCAGTTTTGTTGTGAACCTAAAGCTGCTCTAAAAAAGTAAAGTCTTAAAAAAGAAGGAAAAGTAACCAAGATAAATAAACACCCAAGACCCAGTGGTTGGTGTTATGATATAGGAAGAAATGGGCTGCCCTGATGACTCAGACAAAGGCTGATTGTTTCGTAGCACCTTTGCCACCCCTTCTCCAGACACTGAGCAATTTCTTCCCTGGAGAGGCAAGTAGAGAGAATCCACTGGAACTGTGGTCAAGAACCCCGAAGTGAGTCCTGCTTTCACAGCTGACCAGCTCCGGGACTGTAGGAGAATCACTCAACATTCTAAGGTTCAGTAAAGTTGGGGTGATAACAGGAAACTCATAGAATTATTGTGAATATTCAAAGAAATAATAAAATTTTAAACACTTGCCAAACAACTGAAAACAAAAGAACCTAGAGAATAATGGTACTGAGCTGGACTCTGGAGTCAGAATGCCGTACTGACTAACTGTGGGATCCGGATATGTTGCTGAAGCTTTCGTGCCTCAATTTCCTCATCTACAAAATTAAGATAACAATACCTACTTGAGATAATATGGGGAAAGCATTTACAATGGTGTCTGGCACAATGGTGTCTACAATGGGTATTCACAAATGTTTGCTGTTATTATTGCTGGTATAGTGCTGTCGGTGATAGTTATTCCTGTTGTTATTATTATTTACTAAAGCCCATTGGATTTAGACATACCTTCCTAATGTATTCAGCCTTTTTGTTCTGCATCCTTCTGTCCTTTTGTCTCTTGGGTTATTTTTTTCTTCTTCTTTTCCTCTATCTTCTCCCTCCCTTCCTTCCTTCCTTCCTTCCTTCCTTCCTTCCTTCCTTCCTTCCTGCCTGCCTGCCTGCCTGCCTTCCTGCCTGCCTGCCTTCCTTCCTGCCTTCCCTCCCTGCCTCCCTTTTTCCCTTCCACAAATATACCCTGATATTATACTGTGAACTGTGTAGCCATGTTCTCGATATAATGAGGGAGAAAATAGATGAGCCAGATCCCCATCCTCAAGGAAAGTACTGTTTTTATAGAAAATAAGAGAAAAGAAGAAATATTTTATAAACCAGTGAAAAAATGCTGACTATCAGAGGAAAAGTCCTGCTAAATTTCTTTAGAATCCCAGAGGCAGGAGTCCTCCCTTCTACCTAGAAAGAAGCAAGACTGTTTCCAAGGGTGGCAGAATTGAAGTAAGTAATAATAATAACAGCTACTACAGACCTTTTTGAAGGCTTCACTGTATCATGCACTTTACATACGTTATGTCATTTCATCCTCCAACTTTTCTCCGATTCTCTAACCCAACAACCTTGTCTCTTACCAAGAGATACTGCCCGCCACAGTCCCTCTGGGCTTTGACAGAATGAAACACAATACGCACATTTGGGAATGAAAAAGAAGAAAAGGGTGTGGGGAGCACTGTAGTGTAGTAGTAAACAATGGAGATTAAGAGCCTAAAGAGAAAAAGCTTATGGCATATCAGGAAACCATAAACTATTTCGTCAAGATGACCTGAAAATTAAATCAGGTAGGGGCATGTATAGAAGCACGCGTACCTCAACTCTATTCTGAGGTCTGTAATTTCTTCAGGTTAATTAATCTTGTTCATGTTTTGGGTCTCTGCGTCACAGAGGCCTCGTCTTCAATCTCAGCTCTACCACTTCCTGGCCGAGGGACTTCCCGCAGGCATTCAGCTTCTCCAAACATTCATTTTCTCATCGGCACAAAGTGCACAATTACGTCTTCTTCCAGAATTGCTGTGAAGATTGAGATGAAGTATGAGGCCTGCCTGTCAGAGGGCTTGGCATATAGGAGAGACTCAACAAATGTAAAATGTCAAAAATGCTACCTACTCAAAGGTTTGTTGTGAAGTTTATATATCACCTAGGAGTGTGGCTGACAGATGTTGGGACTCAGTAAATGTAGACACCTTTTTCTTCCCTGAGGAGGCAATGTCAAGTAGATAGGTAAGGGCTCCTAGGGCAGCTGTAGTGGATGTGAGGCTCCCTGAGGAATCAGATGCCTCCAGAAGTGCCATCCTGCCTGGAGACTGCAGAAGGGGAAGGACCCTCGTGCTCCCGCTGCAGAATCCCTGTCAGGACACCTGTTCCCTGGGTACAACCTAGGCTAGGAAGAAGGACCAGTTCACGCTTTGTAAAGTTTAGTGTAAACCTCTTTCTTTTGAGTGCAAATATGATGTGCCTGCTCTACATTATGTGGCTCTGTCTCTAAACTAACTAATTTTATAAATAAGGAAACTGAGTCCCAGGAAAGCAATGTACACAAGGGTCATACTTTGTAGCTAGTGACAAAGTTAGCATTCAAATAATGTATTTCTCACCCCTGGTCCAAAGTAATTTATTTTTGTATCTGCCAACTTTCCTATCATTTTTTTTCATATTTTAATAAATTCTACTTTGTCTCTACAATGTGCAAAATACTGCTTGAGATGCAATGAAAGATACAACAGTGAAAACTAATATAGACCCTGGCCTTAACAAACTGAAAGTCTGAGGTGAAAACTTAAATGAGCAAATAAAAGGTTTAAAGCACTAGTGCCCTGAGAAAAGTACAAAAGGTTTTTAAGAGAGACACCAATGGAAATACATTAGGGTATTTCTTAAGAAAGTGGTCGGGGCTACTTTATATTAGATGACCAGGGAAGGTCTCTTTGAGAAGGTGACATTTAGTCTAGTACAACAGTTCTAAAGCAGATGGAAAGAAGGCAAGTATGCTGGATCCCAGCGAGCAAGGGGGAGTCATTGGAGTTGGTGACGTTAGAGAGATGGGTCAAGGTAAGGATATTCCATTTTATTACAAACAAATGGGAAGTCTTTGGGGAATAAACGCAGGATTTTCACAAGGTCGCTCTGCTGCTATGCAGGGAATGAATTAAAAAGGAGCAAGCATGGAAGCAGGCCAGTGTAGTTGTCCCAAGGAAAGAGGATGGTGGCTTAGGTTTGGAGTGGAGCTGGAGAACAGTGAACATATTCAAATTTATTTTCAAGGTGGAGTCAATATTCGAGTATGTAAGCTCCATGAGTGTAAGAATGTTTATGTTCTGTTAATATCTCTATCCTTAGTGCCTGGAAGAATGACTAGCACATAGTAGGTTCTCAGTAAATATTGGTTGAAGAACTGAATTAATTGAAAGTATGGTGTCTTAGTTGACTCGGGCTGCTATAACAAAATAACATAGATTGGGTGGCTTAAACAATAAGCATTTATTCCTCACAATTCCAGAGGCTGGGAAACCCAAGATCAAGGTGCCAGCAGATTCTGTGTCTGGTAAGAGCTCTCTTCCTGGTTTGCAGATGGCTACCTTCTTGCTGTATCGTCTCATGGCAGAGAGAGAGAGAGAGAGAGAGAGAGAGATACCATTGTGTCAATAGCAGTAACCATCACCATCATCATAATATGACTAACATTAATTGAGCAGTTACTCTATCTGGCACAAGTTCAAATGCTGTATGAATTTACACATTGAATTATCACAACAAATCTAAGAGGTATGTACATTTGTTATGCTCGCTTTTCAGATGAAGGAATCAAGACACTGAAAGATTAAGTCACTTTCCCAAGGTCACACAGCTGTTAAGTTAGAAACACTGGTACATAAACCCAAAGATCTAACTCCAGAGTCCACCCTCTTAACCTTTATCCTATAAAACATATGAAGAGGAAGGAGTGGCCATAAGAACTGGCAACTTGGGCTTCCCTGGTGGCGCAGTGGTTGAGAGTCCGCCTGCCGATGCATGGGACGCGGGTTCGTGCCCCGGTCTGGGAAGATCCCACATGCCATGGAGCGGTTGAGCCTGTGGGCCATGGCCGCTGGGCCTGCGCGTCCGGAGCCTGTGCTCCGCAACGGGAGAGGCCACAGCGGTGAGAGGCCCGCGTACCGCAAAAAAAAAAAAAAGAACTGGCAACTTGAAGATCACTGATGAGATGACAAAAGGCTGGAAGGGGTGGAGAAAAGAATATGAAGCTGGGAAGTAAAAACCAACCGTGCCTACAGACAACTCTTTAAAGAATTTTCACTGTGAAGGGTAACTTTAAAAATGAGGCAGTATCTAGAGGCAACGTGGAGTCATGAAGAGTTTTTGTTAGTTTGTCATAATAAAGAATTATCTGACCCAGAGGTCAATAGTACCAAGGTTGAAAAACCCTGCTCAGCCAGTAAATAAACTCAAAGCGGGATCTTCAGATACTTCATCGTAAATCTCCAAACTCCAAGTTCAGAATCCTCATGGTTCTCATCTGTGGAATTAATTAGTTTCAGATACAGTTTTTAAATAGAAGATACTAGAGCCTGTTTGTAAGTCGTTAGAAATGATCCAGTAGGGAAGTAGAAATTGATGCTAGGGGACACAGGGTATAATTATAGGAGCAAATTCCCTGAGAAGGTGAAAAAGAATAGGATACAGGCTTCAAGTATAGGGTTGGCCTTAGATGAGAAAAGGGACCATCCATTCCAACAAGAGAACAGAGTATGGGGTGCTAATGTGTGGTGAGCAGTGGTAGATAGGGTGATAGAAGGAGATCACCAAGGCAGAGATGCCCTCATCTGTGTGTTCACCACTGTATCCCTATTTCCTAAAACAATGATTGATACAAAGTGAGCTAACTATTTGTGGAATGAATGCATCCATGATGGTTTGATGCATGAAAGCCTAATTGTCTCAATTTTCTAGCTTAAGTGTTCGATAATGAAAGTGAAGGAGGAGAATCGAGGTTGAAGAGAGGCGAAAATATAAAATATTCATCTGGAAAGTTTGAAGACAGAGGCATTAAGGAGAGGTATTAGGATCACCAGCAATCCTGGAATACCCATTGGAATTTGTGTTCATACTTTTAAAGTGAGACCAGAAAATAAAGCTGCGGGTATCCCAGGATGTTTCTTTGCTCGGGTTCAGGAAGAGAGTTGGTGGGTAGTTAGATTTAACTGGGGTTAGGGTTCTTCCAGGAAAGCAAGAGAGAGGGGAAGGAAGTAACTGTGGTTGCGAAGGAGTAGTTATAGTACTGAGCCATAGACCTAAGCTGGGTAAGGAGGGACGTGAGAAAAAGAAGGCATGAAACAGATAGGAAAAAACGAGGATGATAAAACTTAATGAAGATCAAGGAGACTGGAATAGGGGTATGCAAGGAAGTGGGCTGGGCAGGGAGGAAGTGGTGAAGGAATCGTGGGATAAGGTCCAGTTATTGGTGTTAACAAGCACAGTGTATGAGTGCACAAGTGGATGAGGTAGAGCCTGCTTTAAAGAACAGAGAGGACTAGGGTTGAATGGATCATCTAAGGGAATCTTGAAATCACCAGAATGGTGACAGGAATAGAGATGGAGAAGAACAGCAAAGCAGGTGCTAAATCATCAGTGAATGCAAAGGACTGACGAGGAGACAGGAGGCTGACATCATCAGGAAAGAGGGCAGGTGACATAATCTGAAGGTATCAATTTCAAAGGAGTTAGGTTTTTGAAGGAGGAGGAAAAGTGAAATGTTTGGAAAAATGGAGAGAAAAAAAGGACAGCTAACACCCAGTTCCTGACATGGGGAATAAAAGCAAATACAGCTACACTAAAGATGGTTGTAGGAAAAGCAGTGCTAGCACGTAGAACAAGAGATGAATGGAATGAGAACTTTGAGATAGTAGTCTGAAGAATTAGAGGAGTACGCAGCTGGCCAACTATGGGTTCCAGAATGCCCAATGGAACACTTAAGTGATTGCAAAACACTGGGTGATGGGGTAGGGGTGCTCTGGCAATAGCAACGTAAAGAAGGGTGGAGGACAGAGAGATGCTGTCAGTGGTCCTGACAGTACCGTGGAAGAAGGTGGATAACTGTTTAACATGGAAGCTGTGAGACAAATCTTCCCTCCAGCAGCTCTTAGAGCTGTGACGGCCCAGTGGACGACAGAAGTCCTCTTCTGGGCATCCTGCTTTCGTAGGAAGCTGGGAGCATTCACCACTGAAGTCTCCTCCCTTCCAGCCAACACAAGGGTGTGCTAGCTCCACAGAGGCTAGGGAAGGACCTGGGGGTGGAGCGGAGGTGATGTATTGGGCAGGACATTGAGATGATCTGTTCTCTCCTGCAGTGAGTGATGGTTGGAAGCGAGGAAGCACACCCGTCTTTACCAGGTTACGACTCAGAGTGCGTACTGAACATTTGGCAATTTTAATACTTTGCTCCATATGCATGATATAGATCCTAATTACAGACTGACCAACATCCTCCCCGTTACGCTTATTCCTGACCTTTCTATAGGCATATGATACTGTACAGTATAGTAGAGTCACTGTAGGCTTTGGAGCCAGATAACCCTGGGTTTGAATTCTTCTTCTGGTCCTTATGAGCTAGGTAGGTGGCTGTAGCAGACCCTGGTGGTCCCTCCTTCCCTTATATCTTTTAGGCCCTACCACTTCAGTGGGCAACCTCTAAATCCAGCTGCCTATATGTGCATTTCCTTGGAAGATGGTTTTCTCTAAAATATTGAAAAAGGACCACTCTGCCCAGGCTTTTGGCAGACCGGAAGGGGCAGGAATGACACCCCAGCTTCCTTATCCCTCAGGTGGGACAAGCCAGTGAAACCAGAGTTTCACTGTTGGGTTGAGCTCCAGTGGGCCCCAGTGCACCATGGTGACAGCTGGCTTGATAAAGCGCTCTTCATTGGATGCCTCCCTTCCTTGTCTCACTGCTCCATTTCTGCAGGTGTTTTCTCCCAACTAATCTTGTAATCAGTTCCTTGCCTCAGCATCTGCTTCTGGGGAACCCAAACCCAAACAGTGGCAAGTAACCTAAATTATTTGAGCCTCAGTTTTCTTCTCTGAAAATACCTAGTGGTATTTATTTTTTTTTAATAAGGTCATTTCAGATTTAAATGAAAGACTAGGAGTAAATCACTCAGTATACTGCCTGGCCCAGGTAGGCACTAGGTCAGGATGAGATGTCCTTCCTCCCTTCTCACCCTCACAGCCCTCAGGATGCCTCACAGCATCAGAGGGAGGGAGGGAGAGAGAGAGGCAATAGACATCACCTAGATCACAGAAACCACAAAGACGACTTTACCTATCTTGGAAGAGCCCTGAGCTTCTGCATCTCAGTAATAGGGAGTCTGGCAGGGGTACACTTAAGATACTCGGCAGGCTTGTGTTGACTAACTGTTGGTTGATAATAATAAATAATGAATTCATTTAACTTAGTAATATTTTAATTAATGTTAATCCTTTAAAACAATTATTAAATAATAATAATAAAATTATATTTGTGGTGTTCAGTGCTGTACCAGGCACACAGGAAGTAAAATCTGCCTGCAACAACCAGAGGGACAGGTGGGAAGACAAGATTCTCATACGTGGATAGTAGCTGCCGGTACTTTTTATAGAAAGGAAGGATACTGTCTTAGCCTGAGCCGTTTGGTTTCCTGAAGGCAGAATTTTTTTTTGTAATGAAAGTGTTACTTAAGGCCCATCCTGCCAATCAAAATATCAGAAATGAGCCATAAACAGGCAAGGGAATTGAGTAGCTGATGTTTACAGGGCCTGAAACTATGGTATAATGAGCCAGTTTTATCTAAATCTCTTCTAACTGTGGAGCTGGACATTTTCAAAGGCCAGTGTCACCTCTCAGGAATGCAGGGATGAGTCTCTTTTCCCATATTTCTTTGCCATTGAGGCAATTTGCATAAAAATGGGATTCCTATTCTCTGCTTCTTGGGCTTGTTTTCTTTCTTTGGAGCAGAAAGTTATACTGTCAGGCCAGCTGCAGGCATTCATAATTAAAAATAAGCAGGGACTTAAAAGAATTCACTGCAATTAAAAGAGTAACCTCTGCATTCTGGGAACTGAGAAGTCAACCTGAGCTGTAATTATGTGATATAAAGTGTGACCAGGAGCTCAAAGGAGAAGGTGGCAAGAGCAGGGAGAATTGGAGAAAGAGAGGCCAGGCTGGTGAGATGGATCGTTAAATTGTGGAATGAGGACACACGCAGGGCTGTGGAATAAGCAAGCTTTGCCTGATGGCTGGGGAGGGGGAAGGGCAGCATGTGATGTGCCAGCCACAGCGTTCCCGGATGACCTGATGAGGATGCCCTTGAACAGTCTCTTTTTTAATGAGTTCCGTTGGTGCCCTCTCCCTCTCTCCCTCTCCCTCTCTCCCTCTCCCTCTCCCTCCCCTTCCACCTGTTTTGTTGGGTTCATCCCCTCTAACCTAGCACTGTGAATCTTAAGAGTAAAGACAGCCAGACCAAGGATTTCTGGCCCTTCCTCACTGGCCCAGTTCAGTGAATATTTACTGAACACCTACTAAGTACCAAACACTGTGAACACAGAGGTAAATAAATAGGATTGTCCATGAGGAGTTCATACTGCAGAGTGAGACAGAAGGCGAGAGTAAAGCACAAAAGATTGAAATGGATACAATACTAGACACACCTGGGCTTCCCTGGTGGCACAGTGGTTGAGAGTCCGCCTGCCGATGCAGGGGACACGGGTTTGTGCCCCGGTCCGGGAAGATCCCACATGCCGCGGAGCAGCTGAGCCCGTGAGCTGTGGCCGCTGAGCCTGCGCGTCCGGAGCCTGTGCTCCGCAACAGGAGAGGCCACAACAGTGAGAGGCCCGCGTATCGAAAAAATAAAAATAAAAAAAATAATAGACACACCTGTTGTGATACTCTAGTTGTCATGGAGCCCCTGCTTTCTGAGTGTCGTCTTTCTTATAATATCCCCATTAAATTAAATTTATCCATTCTAATGACATTTATTTAAGTATTAGCAGGTATCACATACATTATATTGTTAGGCAATATTATTGCTTTGAGACCTTAAGTGCTTTGCCAAGGTTATACAACTAAAAGATGGCAGGTCCAGGATCTTTCTGGTTCTAAGGCCATGCCGAGTACAGAAATCACATAGAAGAAAACATGTTTATTTCTTTTAGGAGTGGGTGTGGACTGGGGAGAATTGAAGGTAAGAAAAGTCATGTAACACAAGACCTTAAAATGGAGGTAATGACTGAGCCAAAATGTTGGGGGGGTTTGTCAAAAAACTCCAGAATTGGATGAAATAATGTAACAGCCCTCTCACCTCTGCAATTCTATCTTACTCTATTTCATTATACTTTAACATGTTTCTTCTGATCCATTTTCTCCATGATGGGAGAAATGCTCATTTCTGTTAAATACCCATGCCCTGGATAGTCTAGATAAAGAGACTGATCTTAAATGTACCCAGAAAATAGTTCACGTAGGTACTGCATTCAGGGGTGAGCATTACCATATGTTTGTTACAGAGGATGAAGCTCATGTTTTCAAAAGCAGAAACATTGTATTTTAACATGATTTCAGCTATTCATTCAGCACATTCTTTATGAACATTCATTCACCCCTGGCACTGAGCTTCCTAGAGTTCAAAACTATAATCTCAAACTGCCTGCTGGACAGCTCCACGTGAATTTCAAGAGCCTTCAATGCCAGGAATCTAAGCCTGGCTTCATCACGGTCACCCCAACCTGCTGCCCCTCTCAAGTTTACTCTTGATTGGACATATCTTCATTCACAGTGCCACCTGAGCTGGCATTCAGGGACTCATCTGTACATCCCTCCTTATCCGCAGTCACCCATCTCAGGAATCACTATGGGACCCAATATCCTTTATCCATGCACATTACTTTTGCTCAGACCATCTCATATGTTAACTTTCACAAGAGGCTTTGTACTGGCATCCCTGACTCCAGGCTTTCCCCACTCCAGTATTTCCTTGCTAGCACAGTGTACAATGGAATTCTGTGTGCATAGCTGTTTCCGCAAGAAGACTCCAAGTCACTTGAGGGACAGGATGATGTCTTCCTATTAATCATACACGCCAGGGCATGGTTCTTAGCATACAATAAGGGCTCAGTAAACATTGCTTATTTGACCCTAAGGTGGGGCAGATGGAGAAGAAGAAGGGAAGTGCCAAAAGATAAAGGCATTCATGACAAACCACACATCTTTTACGAAATTATTTGTCATTAATGAAGGAGAAGAAAGGCCGGGACTCTGAGAAGAAAAGTAACATAACTTGCTACCTCTGGAGGAATGAATATTTTCCTATACGCATAACTGCCATTTATCACAGGAATTTTTGGCACCAAACAACTGTAGGCTAATGAATAAATGAATGTGTGTGTGTGTGTGTGTGTGTGTGTGCGTGTGTGTGAAAGAGAGAGAGAGAGAAATCAAGAGGCACTTATTTGTTTGAGCATCTTATATGTGTCAAGCTTTCTGAGTATATATATATTCCTGTATTTAACCTACAACCATAGTGAGGTTGAACCGAGTCCCAGAGAGATTCAAGAAGTCATACTAGCACATGGTAGGGCCAAGATTAGGGCCCAGGTCCACCTGGTTTGAAGCCCAAGCTCTTATCCCCAGGAGAAGATTTTATGATGCTGGGCTGGTACAGGTGAACCTTACGATGGCAAGAAGAGTTCAGACATGTCTGTCTTTCCTGAGTTGGCCCTTTTATGTGAGAGCATCATTCAGAGTTGTGGTTTGAGAGAGAAAGAAAAACTGGCTTTTGTTATCTGAGCGCATGTGATATCTCCATCCAAAATACCTGTCATGCTCTGAAAGTCCTAGAATAACTATTTGTCACTGGCAGAATTTAATGGAAATGGTACATCTCAGGCTCAGAAGAGGTAATAGGAAAGAGAGTGCTCCGAGAATAAAAGCAGAAGTGATAGAAAAGACAAGCCAGGGTAGAGGCCAGAGGAAATAGCATGTCGGTTCCAGGCAAAAGAGTGAAGAGATTTTTAGTGCTAACGTACAGAGTGCCCGCCCAGATAAAATGTGTTAATATTAGATGAATTAGAAATGTAAAAGTTGCATTTGTGCAGCAATTTTACCTTAAAATAGAAAACAGTTTCTTCTCACAACAGGACCACTCAATAAACTATCCATACCTACATGTCAGGCACAGGGCTGTCCACCAGGGGTACGGTGTGAAAATGGTGGATGTAGTCCCTGCTAGTGGAAGATATAGAAAAATATAATAAGGGTTGACAGGAAAGGGACTGGGGCTCTGGAATAATGGCTAATTCTTTCCAAGGGAGGAGAAGAAAGAAACATGAATGATGACTAAGGTAACCAGGTGGAATGAAGGGCATGCAGCAACTCTGAGGGACTGGAGGTCTCTGTTGCTGAGCAGTGGTGATAAATGGGTCAGAGAGATAATTTTCATTTCACAAATGGAGAAACAGAAGTGCTAACTGGTGGGTCACTTATTGGCATACCATGCAAGTGTCCTGGAATCAGTAGAACACATTTCCTGGGATATTTCTGCAGAAGAGCTGCTGCCTTTTTTGTAGTTCACAAGACTGACTTTCAGACTGCAGAGGATAGAACAATCATTCATGAGAAGAAAATGGAACAAAAACCAGGGCATAGCCCATAGATGGTTTTGATGTAGACTCCTCAATTTATTATCAGATGTTCTAGAATCAAGTCCTGGCCCCAGTGTTGTTATGGGCAAGTCATTGAAAGTCACTGAGTTTTAGTTTCTTTATCTGTCAAATCTGTAAGGACAGTACACACACACACACAAACACACATACACATTCACATAATTTATGCTGACATTAGAGAAGTGGTGGACATGGAAAGTTGCTGTCAACAGACAGGTAGTGGAAGTAACTGTCAGTTTCCATGAACAAGAATATCTGAGTTATCTCTACCTATCCATTGCATGCTTCAGTAGGAAATATTTTTTCAAGCTCCAGACTGGAGTCAGTAATCTTCCCCACACTTCCACATCACCCTGCCCAGGCTTAGCACATGTGACCTTATATTAGAATATTCTCTCTCTACATCTTTCTCTTGGACTGCATTGGCCTTCTGGAAGGAAAGCATTTTGTCCAGTTTCATCTCTGTAATCCTATAGCCCTAACACAGCCTGTAGAGTTAGCACTTGGTCATTTATGAATTCTACTGAACTTTAAGTTCATCAAATAATTCTATGATAACTCAGACCAGAAGTGAAGAGCGGGTGAAATGCTAGCCTGTCTCGTGCTTTCCTTGGGTAGACAGAACTGTAATTGAAGCAACAGAGACTAAAGCGGTCAACACATTGTCTTTGATTAAGACACTGAGTGATACCAAGACCTGTGGGAATAGCCAGCCATATTTCAGGGCATTAGTCACATGGGAATGTTGGGTTTGTCATCTCTTTATCTACAGGGTTTTCATGTGTCAGAGAAAATCTGGAATTATCCCAGATGGATGACAACTGACTTTGGAGAATTTTATAGCGTGGAATTTTTTTTTTTTTTTTTGCAAGAATGATTTGTGTGATTATCACAGTCTCTCAGAAATAGTAATCTGCTTTCCTAAATTCAGCTTATTGAAGTAACTACTGCCCTTCCCAGAAAAGAGTCCTCTCTGCCAGCTTTTTTTTTTTCTGGTCTTCCAGAGAGGCTGGAATGTTACAAGCCATCAGTCAGATGGTTGGACAATTTGTTCTCCTCTCTGTTTTCACTATGTGTTTCCGTTTTCATTTCTCTAGTAATAGAGAAGCTGGTGATTGATGGAGCAAGGAAGCAAGAGTCTTATACCTCAGTTGCATCAGAGCTGCCCGATGCCTGGCATGTTCCAAACAAGCCACACTGAACATTCTTTGGGACCTACTGTCCTGGAGACACAGGGCTTAGTGAGACCAGAGGGAGACAGCAGGGTCAAAAGGGTGAGCCTATCTATGTCACATGGAATTTAGAGACATAATGTTCTCCATGTGACTTTTTCTTTTTTTGTTTTTTTTACAGTTTTTTTGTGTACATGCAGCTGGGATTAGAGGTAGATGAGGGGACACTGGAAATGCAGAATCTCAAGAATCAAAGAGAGATTCAAGGTTGCAAAGGCCAAGAGCCCATCTTGTTTTGGATCTCCTCAAACACATTCCTTTCAAAAGTTCTTCCAGTCTGTCACTGAATGTATCCAGGACAGGGAACTCATCACCCAACAGTGCACCCAGGATCATCTCTGGGCATCTCTGAACAACAGAAAATTATCTGTCTCTTTCTGTCACCTCTACCTACTACCTATATAGCCCTTCTGGTGAAATAGAGATCTGATCCCCCCGCCCCATGTCTTTCCTATAAGCTAAGCATTCTGTATGTGACATGGTTTTGGGTTCCTTTAAAACCTAGTTTATCCCCTCTGAATGTATTCCAGCTGGTCCTGAAGATCAAATTCCCCATCATCATGAAGTGTTCTGACATCTCAATGTTGTCATGTGCCTCACTAGGAGCCAGGTAATAACCCATCAGAATTGATGTGGTTTATGCCAAGGAACATTGTGGTTCATTTAATTACAGCATGTGTTTGTCCTATGGAGCTGTTGTTAGTTTGCTCCTCTGGGCTGCCTTTGGCCATGGGCGGCAGGTCATATGAACAAGGATGATTTTCTTGATTCTAATAATAATAAATACAATTGCAGGACTTTGTTCCCTCTTTGTTACTACTGTGACACAATGCCACTGTAGCTGTCCACAACAAAGCAGAGCTGGGAGCATGCCTAGATTTTGGAGGTGGGTGAGAAGGAAGATAACGACTGGAAGATTCAGTAAGGCAGGAGAAATCATGCAGAGGGAGATCCATGGGAGCCACCTACATCTTGGAAAACAAAAAAGATGTTTTTGTTTTGTTTGGGGCACAAACCCGTGTCCCCTGCATCGGCAGGCGGACTCTCAACGACTGCACCACCAGGAAAACCCCTATTTGCTTTTTTTTTTTTTAATGTTGAGACCACTAAGAATGCAAGTCTACATTCCACAAAGTCGACTAAGGCAAATAGGTTCTATAAACCCAAAGACATAAAGGTCTACACCCCAGGAGGGAGATCAGCCAGGGTAGAAGTTCAAATGGGATAAAGGTTATGACAGGTAAACTGTAAAGTGATGGACAGATCTGAAATGACTGTTTTTTGTTTGTTTGCTTTTTTTTTTTTGCCTGAGACCGAAGACTCAGGAAATGTATCTGGGAAATCAGACAACCTGGAATTATTAATTGCCATTATCAGAACACGTTACTTGTTATTCCCAATACTTTGTACATTTTCTGGCACATAATAGCTATTTAATAAGCTGTATTTTTAAAAGCATCTTTTAAAGACCTCACAGTCTTTTTTTCTCTTAATTTGGAGACATGGATATGCCCAGGATGAGCCAAAGAATAAATGTGAGGTAAAAATGCTTTTGATTTAAATAATAATAATATATATTTAATCATTCTAGAACTGCTGTCATATAATAAAGATATATATTTGCTCTGTCTCTGTTTCCTAGTACAGAGATCTTAAAACCCTTGGAATTTCTTGAATGTTAGGAGTGTTTTTTGTTACTCATAAAGAGCCCCTTTGGAACATACCTAAATCAGTGCTAATGAGATGACTCAGGGTGTCAGGGCAAGGCCCCCAGAGAGCTTCAGGATGTTGGCTGGTCATCAGAAAGACCAAACACAGGATTATAGAATGAGAACTCTCAGCTTCCTTCCCCACTCAGACCTCTAAGGTTGGGAAAGGCTTGGAGATTAGGTTACAAAAACTCATGAGCAGTGAAGTTCAGTGAGCTTCTGGGTTGGTGAGTACGTTGAGGTGCTGGAAGGGAGGTATGAGCACAAAAGGCATCAAAGCTCCACGGACACCAAATCCCTGCCTACCTCTGCCCATTCCTTGCCTATGCATCTCTTCCATTTAACTGGTCCTGAGTTGTTTCCTTTATAATAGACCAGTGAACATAACTACAATGTTTTCTTGAGTTCTGTGAGTCATTTTAGCAATTACTTAATCAGAGTGAAAGTCGTGAGAACCCCAGATTTGTAGCCAAGTTAGACAGAAGTGTGGGTAGCCTGGGGACCCAGACCTTGTGACTGGTATGTGAAGTCTTATAGAATGGAGCCCTTAAGTGTGAGGAGTCTGATGCTAGCCCCTGGTAGTGTCATAATAGGACTGAATTGTTGGACATCCTCTTGGTGGCAGAGAATCAGAGAGTTGCAATAAAGTATAGGAGAAAGGTAAACATCCTAGGAGTCAGAAGTCTTAGGTTCTGTCCCTGGCTTTACCACTAACCTCAGCTGTGACACCTGTCAGCAAGGGAGTTATACCCTAATATAAGCTAAAACATAATGATAAAGAGGATTAGGGAGATAAGGCACTGACTGTAAAACTATATTTTTTTTCTGGGAAATATAGGTCTTATTCAATACTTAACCATCAGTTACATGCATCTGATTATTTCACTTGCTTGCTCATAAATCTTTCATGATGCCTTCCAAAATTAATAACAAACAACTCCATTTGGCTTTCAAACCCCCTGACATTTTAACGCTTACCTACATTTTCAGTGTCGGGCACAGGTCTATCAGGGTGTCTATGATTTTGAAATTGCAGGATCTACTGGTATGTTGGAAAATGTGATGACTTCATACACTGGTTGTCTCATGGACCATAAGAGTGGCCTTCGTACAGCTAATACTCAATTTGGGTGCCTCACACACACCATATGTTCTGAGTCTCAGCTTTCATGCCTGTAAACAGGATACTGTTTTGGGTTGAATTGTGTGCCCCCAAAATTCATATGTTGAAGTCTTAATCCCCAGCACCTCAGAATGCAACCTTATTTGGAAACAGGTAGAGTCATTGTAATGTAACCAGTTAAGATGAGGTCATAATTTTAGGATGGACCCCAAATCCAAAATGACTTGTGTCCTTATAAAAGGGGGAAATTTGCATGCAGACAAAAGCACAGGGAGAACATCCTTTGAACATGAAGGCAGATATCAGGGAAATGCATCTACAAGCCAAGGAATGCCAAAGATTCCCAGCCAACTCTCAGAAGCTAGGGGAGAGGCCTGGCACAGATTTTCCCTCACAGCCTTCAGAAGGAACAAATCCTGCTGATACCTTGCCCTCAGATTTCTAACCTCTGGAACTGTGAGACAGTAAGTTTCTGCAGTTTAAACCACTCAGGCTATGGTACTTTGTTATATCAGCCCCTATGAAATAATGTCGTTATTAATATTACATTCATAGGCTTGATCTGATTTTTTTAAATAAAGTTTAAAAGAGATAGCTATGAAAATGAAGAACCTAGCATAGAGTCTAACACAAAGTAAGCGTTCAGTATAAACATCTTGATTAAATAAATAAATGAACAAATGAGTTAAAAAAAATGTTTCCATTGCATCGTCACAATTATTGCAAAAAAACAGAGACGCTGACCTCAAGGAGAAAGATTGTAATTATTGTAAAGGTCAAGTCTATCCCTGGAGGGTAAGGGGTTTGATGTGTGCTTTCTGTGCTGTTCTGAACTGTCCACACTCCAACATCAATGCCCGTGATGTTGTCTTTTGTTGCCTTTTATTTTGAGGATATCATGCAAGGAAAGACAGCTTTAATTTGGAAAGAGAGAGAGGCTGAGTTCTATTATCTAACCTAGTTGTATATATTATTTTCATCCAACTTGTCTGTTCTTTCTGAGGAAAGCTAGACAAGACATTCATAGTTGGCAGGGGAAATAAAGAATTTACAGAAAGCACTGGATCTCTGCAGATGTGGCCTCTTTAAATATAACTACCTTGAGAGTCTATACTGGTCATCTTTTAAAAATCAAAGCCATGAATGTTGACACCTAAAAACAATCAAAGCCATTTTGCACATAAAATTTGCAATGACTAAAGAAAAAAAAAAAATCCTTGTTGATGAGAGTATGGGAACATGGATTGTAATATGTTTAATTTAGATCAAATTTTCAGTAGAGCAAGTAGGGAATATATATCAAAGCCCTCACAACGTGTTTTTTCTATAAAACTCAGCAATTTCATTTTTAAGAGATGATCCCAAAGAAATAATATTGAACGTGAACAAAAACACTGTCCAAGGATGTTTATTGCAATATTGCTTATAAAAAAGAAAAATTTTAATTAATTTAAATGGTTAAGAGTTGAGGTTAGGTTAGTTAATCATACTAATTGTTAGATTAATTTTTTAAAAACCCATATAATGGATGTATATGCAGACATTGAGAAATACATTGTAAAAGGATAACTAATTAATTTAAAAGTATGATATTTATTTTAGCTGTGTATACCTATTTCAAAGCAATTATATTTTATTCCACAACATTTAAGAGTAGGACATTTCTCTATATAAAATTAACCCTGCTACAATACCAACCTACATGACTGGTGCTAAATCCGTTCTCAGACATTAGTGGGTGGCACCCATGGGATGCTACGGGAACCTTAGGTTTATGTGCTGTTGTAATACAGGGGAGGTATTGGTTCCTCATACCATTTTAGAGAAGCTCACAATCCAAGCTCATTTCTTTTTTCAAAAGTAATGTGAAATGTGGCTCTACACATGAGACATGAGGATATTTTGCTGCAGCTCCTAAAACCATGGCTCTCAGTGTGAACCCCCTCCTGTATCTATACACCTCTGCCTGAGAGGTCATGCCTGGGCTCTCAGGAGCTCTATGGAAACAATATGCAAATCCTTGACCTTAAGGGTTTCAAGTCTCCTCTTCAGCCTCATGGCATCTCACTCTCCAAGGTTGGGACCTCTTGCAAGCTCTCAATTCCAAGCGCTAGCCTCTATGCCCTAGGTTTGAAACAACCTAAGGCTGTCTTCCTCGCTGAGTCTGAAATCCTAAAGCTACAAAGCAAAATCCTTATTTTTTAGGGGTTGTGGGATGAGAGAAAGTGGGAGAAGGTGGAAGGGAGAAGCTCATATCCCAAGAGACACAATTCTGCCTTTTCTTTTTTGGATAGGAAAAATAGATGCCAAAATCAGTTCTTTTCTTAACTATTTAATTGGCATATGTTGAAGTCCTGGACTTCAACAGTCACATGACCTCAGAATCCTGCTCAGCCCTTTCATTTCAGCAGGACCAAAAGAAACTTGCTTACATCTTTCCGCTTCAGTTTCATTATCTATACAGTGGGAATTTAAAATACAACCTAATAATATTACCTACACTCAAGTAGCCATCCCAGGTTGGGCGTTCCTCCCGAGAAGGAGGAACCTGTGCCCGAGGTTAGCTTATAAAATTTTACTGAGGAGTCTTCTCAGGACCAGCACCTTTGAAGGAAAGATGGCAGCTGGCTTGAGCAGAGGGAGAAGTTACCACAAAATTACCCCCAAAAGGAGCTCCCAACCTTCCATTCAGAGTGGTCCAAGTTGGGGCAAAGGTACTTTATCCCCCCTGTGTTGGTCAGTATTGGAAGCAGACTGACTCTGGAAGGTGGTGAGACTTTGGGAAACAGTTTTTTGGTTTTTTTTGGCTGCACCGCTTGG
This sequence comes from Neophocaena asiaeorientalis asiaeorientalis, assembly GCF_003031525.2. Classification (NCBI taxonomy): domain Eukaryota; kingdom Metazoa; phylum Chordata; class Mammalia; order Artiodactyla; family Phocoenidae; genus Neophocaena; species Neophocaena asiaeorientalis. Next base: position 4,875 of record NW_020176572.1, on the reverse strand, counting down.
CTTTCAGGATCTTAGAACCCAGGCCCCAACAGTGAAAGCTCTGAGTCCTAACCACTGGACCACCAGGGAACTCCCTGGGAGGCAGTTCTTTACTGCTGAGCACTGTCTGCCAGCCAACCTTGCCAGCAGTAGGAAAATCTGTCCTTTACTTCTGAAGGGTTGCTCTGGAAGGTACAGCACATCTATGACAGTAGTTAAATAATATGATATTTGCAAAGAAAAATCACGCCCAGTGCCCAACACATATTAAGAATTCCATTAACATTATTATGTGCTTCTGCTTTATTAATATTCTTGGAATTGTATGTACTAAAATGTCAATGGTGTTTAGCTTGGTGGTGGGACCATGGTTGCTTGGTGTTTTTTCTTTGTGTTTTTCTGTGCTTTTGATTTCACAGTTCTTTGTTACTCTAGGCCAACTTCCAACTGATATGGATGTGGATAGATGTCAGACTCACTGGGTAGCTGAGCTGTGTCCTGTGAAGTAGGAGGAAAAACACAGCACCCAAATCAGCTATTTTTATACCAATTTAGTTAAACTTGACTCATGTGTCCAAACACACCACCCCCTGCAACACCTTACAGAAAAGGTGGCATTTCAGAAGTACCTCGTAGATGTCTACAGAATAAATGAAAATAAAATACTGTATCATCTCATGCACTTCTTGCATACGTTCCTTCCTCTATTCACTTGGTAATTCATGTGTTTATTCATCCACTTATTTGTGCCTTTATTCAACAAGCATATATGAAATTCATACCCTAGACCAAATATTATTCTAAGGGCAAAGCTACTGCTAACAGTAGTAGCTTTACTTTGATGTGATGACAGTTCCAGGCATCACTTGGGTAGGTCAATCGAGCCTGGATTATTTAACATATAAAAGGGAAAGTTGGTGCAGTAAAGCTGCCAGAGGAGTCAGCAGCATTACACAGGACAGGAAGAGGTGCAGGTTTTACAACTTCAACATCTTCACTTGGGAGATGCACCGTTGCAAATGATAATGTCTGAACGAGTGAAGGTCAGATCAAAGCTATAGAAAGTTCACTTATGCCCCACTCACACCCCAAGTTCAGCCTTATGTATATAAGACTAGTGCAGTTCTCTGCTGGGGCCACCTTCTATCAGCCAAGGAACCTTTGTCAAATTTGGGGTATGAAATCTACATCATGACTAACAGAATATAGTACAGCCTTGAACATAGTTCTCATTTATCACCCTCAGCTTTCTCAGGCTAGTCACTGGTCTACGGGCATTCCTAAACTTTGACCCAGAGAATTGGATTGAGGGTCAGCCACCCATGAGCCTCTGGGGGTCATGATAATAAGACCTAAGCCAGTTCTAGGGCATACCTTTCAGAATAATCAATAAACCTTAAGATACCCAAAGTCTTTTTGATCTAGTCGAGGAGATAGAACAGGCAAAAATGATACAAGCAAGACTGGAAAAGATAAGGGTTTGAAGTGACATTGAGGTGCGACGAGACCTGGATAAAGAGAAAACTGGCAGTCTAAGGTGATAAGCTAAACGGGGTCAGTAAAAACGTAGGGGAGACGGTAGCACATTGGGTAGGTTTTCAGTGTGCAGATGGAGAGGAGAGCGCATTCCAAATAAAGCTAATGATATGAACCAACACAGAAAAAACACACGCTGCCTGTGAACATCTGTAGGAAAGCCGTGAGATAATGTACGTCAGATGGCCTTTTAAAGGCATAACCTTTCAAATGCGAGGCACCACATTAGGTATTAGTTATAATTGTTATCCACAAACCCCATCTTATTTGTGGGACAATATTTCAGTGTCCTTTTTCTTGGGAAACATACAGAAGAACACATCTTGTTTCTCTCTGACACACACACCTCCCAGTCTGCTTCTTTCCTATACTGTGTCAACAGTCCTTCCCAAGCACACTTGACCTCTTCAGATTACATTGCTGGCTTTCTTAAGCATTAAATAACTGGAAGAGAACCACTGGCTGAGGTCAGATCATTTATCAGGATCAATAGTTTTGACTGACTCTGGGTAGATGTGGTACACTTTCCATATTGAAAGGTCAGAATCTGTCAACTAGCAGGAAATGCTCTCAGCTCAAATAACACAAGTCAGGATAGCATAAAATGTGTATTGGACTCTCCAGGGGCCATCTTGAAACAACCGCATGGGTTTGTGTCTAAAATAACCGCTAGATGGCACTGCTATTTCAAAATGGATTATCTTGGAGAAGAATGGAGGCATCATCTGATCTTCAATCCCCTCAACCACCGCCCCCCACCATGTTAATGTATACATTAGGCATGTAGATTGAACTCAGGCATCTGTTCATTTCTTATCCTGTCAGTTTTCACACATAAAATATGAAGGTAGTGATAACACTTGGTGTTCTCGTGAGGGTTAGGGTTACTATCCGTTCAATAATGGATAGTAGCGTATTTCGTACGGAGAGTAAGGTGTTCTGTGGACTCTAAAGCACTAAATAGGTATTAATTTGTCTAATTATTACCAATAAGTGTAAGTCAAATGAATATAAAGGTATAAGAATGGAGAGTGTAACTGATAATGATCCCACTAATTAAGCTTCATAAGTGATAAGATAGACAAAGAATGGCGATACTGGAAAACACTCTAAATTGTCTATCTTCAAAGCCCAATTGAGAAAAAGAAAAAGACGCTGAAGGAAGCTTACCTAAGTACTGCATTATGTGTCTGTATCTTTAAGCAGTCTCAATTCTAGGTACACTTTGGTCTTTAGCAAACATCACAAGAAAAATCCATTTGCATTTGTTGTAAAATATATTGAAAGCATTATTCATTGTCTTACCTAGTGACCCTTTGTATAACATCTCAAGAGATAAGTTTCCAAAGTTTCCATTGGAATTTAGCATAAGGGAGATGATAAAAATGGGTCTACTCTATTTTATCAGACAGTAAAAGATTATGTAACATATCATCTATTTATCTCCTTCACTACCGAGAGACTCAGAACCAGTTTTAATGTTCATCCCAATATTAACCTTCCTGGCTAGCACATCCTGATGCTTCCTCTTTTTCACAACTTGAGGTCTGTTTCTTTTCCAGAAACCTTAATGTATGTTTGGCTTTTTTAATGGTCTATCTCAAAGTCTTTCTGGAATGAGTTACAGTATTGATAAATCAAATCTGATAATGTGTTTAAAATGTATCTTACAATGCTTTGATTTGTCAACCCAGTAAAAGTCACATAGATTCATTTAATAATTATTTGCTTTTTGCTCAATACCTTCCAGGAATTGAAAACAAAGGAAATAAACAGGCTTTAATTAGAAATTAATGTGTCAGAGAGACAAAATATACCATATGCTGTTAAATTGCTTTGCGTGGCATTATCTAACGTAGTGCTGAGGTGAGTTGAGGATATCACAAAAGATTCAGAGAGATCCCTGGGCTGGAGAGATCTGGAAAGGTTTCATGGCTTAAGTATGTTCTAAGGATCAGGGAGTGTTTGAATAAGCATAGGGAAAAAAAAGTGGGAAGAGAGGTGAAAACCTACTTGATACCTAGGGAACAGTCAAATTAATGTAGTTTCAGTTAATGGTTTGTTGTATAGTCTGAGAATTGACAGTAAGAATCTGAATACTTGAATGCAAGGCTAAGGAATTACTACGCTTTTTATAAATTTAACTGTTGTGTAAAATGCAGGCTAAAATGGGTCGTTCCTCACAATGGCTCTCTAGATAGAGCACCTACCTACATTAATAACTGAAAGACCAGGTAATCTAAGATGATCAGTATGGAGAAGACATCTACAGTAAAACTCCTGGAAACTGTTCTCAGTTTACCTTTTGATGAAATCCAATTTAGTTAAATACTGAACATCCCAAAACATTCCTGTTTTTATGGGATATGGATTTGTGTTGTAGCAGGTTGTGTCCCTCAAAGTCAAGGCAAAATTCACGTTCCCAGTTACCTCTGAGCTTTTTGTTTTCCTTGTAAGCTTCCACAGACTTGGTTCAGAAAAGTGAATTGTTTATTTATGGAATTTTTTTCTCTTTTTAGTTATTTTCTTAAGGGGAGATGGGTGGGAGAGCATTGCATATTGGTAAGCTTATTTAATGCACCAGGGCAGATGATCATTTTATCTAACACATAGAGTCCTTTAGTATCTGAAATAATTAGAAATATCTCCATCAGCAATTTTCCCCAGGGTAAGAAGCCTTTGTTCATCAACTCTGCATTATGTGACACAGCTTTGAGCTGTCACCCTCACAGCAATTCCTAGATACCCATTAATCTCCTTTGAATACATATATATGTGTATATATATGTGTATATTTTATAAAATACTTAATATATGTACATATATATATAAAGTATAGAAGTCATATCTGACCACAAGAGAGCAAGGCTATCCCCTTTATTATCATTTTATATTATTTAGTCATTCACATCCATTCATTCAGTAAATGTTTGTTAAGCAACTCTGGTGTACCGGGAATTTCACTTAATAGATAAGTGTGTGTCCTCCCATAGAGCTTGCAAACTGAAGGAAAGATACTAAACAAACAGAAATATGTGTGTAGTGACACTTATGTGAAGGCTACTTCGAGAGTATGAGAGTTGGGATGTGGTGGTCAGGTCTGTCTTCCATCAGGAAATGATCTTAAAGCTGAGACTGAAGGAATGAATAAGAGTTGAAGCAATGAAGAGAAAGTAAAGAAAAAGCAATCAAGTTGTCTGGGATGGAGTAAGCTATTAAACTTTCTGTGCCTTAGTTTCCATATCTGTAAAAAGGGAGCAATAATGAAACCTATTACATAGAGTCATGGGAAATAAATGAGATAAGGGAGTTAGAAGAGGACCAGACTGGTGATGGTGATGATGATGACAACGTTGAGTA